>NC_046167.1:9548613-9709835 GCF_011064425.1 Rattus rattus | reverse complement strand
CGTGAGGGTAAGTTCATCCATAGAACCCCAGCTAAGCAGTTCTAGAACACAGTGATCAGGAGGTGGAGACAGGCAGAATCCTGGGACTCACTGCCCAGCCAGCCCAACCTAACGAAGAGTTTCAGGCCATCGAGACACTCTGTTTCAAAAAGCAAAGTTGGATGGCTTCTGCAAAGTGACTTCAGGTTGTTTGTTCATTGACCTCCATAAACATGAACACACACACACACACACACACACACACACACGCACACACACACGCACAGAGAGAGAGAGACAGAGACAGAGACAGAGAGACAGAGACAGAGAGACAGAGACACAGAGAGAGACACAGAGAGAGAGAGAGATGGGGGGAAGGAGGGGGAGGAGGAGAGAAGGGGAAGGACCAGAGGGAGAGGGAGAGGGAGGGGGAGAAGGAGAGGGATTGGGAGAGGGAGAGAGAAAGACACGTTTGAGACCTTCTAGAACTTCTAGAACAAGCCTACATCTTGACACATTAGAAAGTATGTCCCTCATTTCAACCACCACCTGCTGAATGGCTGTCCATATCCCTCACAGGTCAACTCCATTTCCACACCAATAGCATGTCTGTCTACTTGTCCATGTTTCTATTTCCAGAGGGAGAAGTGGGGGATACATGAATATGCAGAAGAAAGCATGGCTTAAAAGAAAATACTGACCCAGAGTGCCTACTATAATGTGAAAGCCACGGTGGCTTCTCCACTGCTCTGATGAATAGAAGCAAGCACAAAAGACATGTGGTGGCCATAAACAGCCAAGGCATCCTGTAAAAGGTCACCCAAAGTAACGGCCCAGAGAACTATCAAGTATTTATGCCGTTTTTATAAATACTGTACACATTTCATTGGCCAGCAAATATAAAACATTTGCTTTTTTTTTTTCTTTAAAAGATACTGTAAATTATTCAAAGTACAGTACATTTCACCATTTCTTCCCACAGGTAAAATAGATTCCTTAGATCAGCAACAAATTCTTAAAAAAGCAAGCTGAAAAGCCCTGAGAAGGTGTGGGGGGACACAATAAAAGAAAAACCAAATGCCCATAAGGAATCTTAATTTTTCCAGCATCTAAAAATGGGAAATTGGCCATCCAAATGGAAAACCAGAGGCGGTCACTTAGGGATTAACAAAGAACCCTATTGTGATTGGAAAATAGCACAGAAATTAGATATTTCCTCTTTCATGTCCACTGAGGTAGAAGATGAAAATTAAAGTTTGGAGGCATTTTTTGTTTAATCACATGCGTGGCACCCGAATTCTGATATTTAAGAAAACCTTTATTGCTCTATTTTAAATTTGGGTCAGAGTTTCAATGTAGCTGGAACTAGTCTAAAACTTAAACTCCATCCTCCTACCTCCAAGTTCTGGGTCATGACTAGGTAAGAAATCCTTGATAATGAAATATGTCATTACAGACCTTTTATGCATGTATGTATTATGTATGTATTACATATGTATTATGTGTAGAGTTATTATGCACGTATTATGTATATGTGTATTGTATATGTATGTTATATGTATTATGTATGTATGTATGTATTATGTATGGCCTGTACAGCCCTACCCTAAGAGTATGGTTGATAAGGACACTCATTTTTGATTTGTCATGCTTCTGAGAGTATTTTCTTATGCTCTCTCTGTCACTGACTTTCTGAAGATTGATGGCTCTATGCTCGATACTTTGATCACTGCAATGTCCCAAAACACTTATATTACGAACTAGAATTCTTATTCCCTTGGAGTCTACATGATGTGCAAAGTGGTAATTTTACACTTAAGTTATGCGATAACCCATATGTTTACTCGGTTTAATTAATTTTCCCCTGGAAAATGTTCCTTTAATTATGTTTTTGCATATTTGAACGATTCTCATTTTCTACCTGTGTTCAAAGGCACCTGACGTTAATGGCTTGCTTCTTGGGTTATGGAAAGAATACCATACCAGACATTTTCTCTGTCTTGATAATAGAGCTTACAAGTTTGACCTAGCTAGAATTCTGTGCCCTGTTTTCTCACCTCATTAACTTGATTAAGATGTTTCAATGACATTTAACACCTTACGACTATCTAATTAAAATATAAATTTAATTAAAGTTACTTCATAACCAAAATGATAGAATAAAGACAATTCAGAGTTGTCTCTCCGCTTTCTCTGAGGGACTTGCACTTGGCTCTTCTCTCAGCCAGTGCTCTACACTGTTCCCCGACCTCCTCCACAGCACCCAGGCTTGTCTGCTTTCCACAGTGTTTAATTGAGTATCCTTGCTCTCCCTCCATCAAGCTCGCACGGGCATACGCCTGGTATGAATGTTGTACTAAGAATATTTGACTCCACATCGTGCTTTGCATTTGGATTGCTGCAGAGTGATGAACAGAGCTAGAATATTCTTTCCTACCTCATCCAAACAAAGCCTCATTACCTTTTCTCTTCCAGCTGTGAAAGCCCAACCAGGAGGAAGAGAGATGATTTCTTCTCCAGGTCCCAGAGCAAGTTATTAGCAGGGATGGACTGAGGCATCTCTGTTGTCTCCATCGGTGCTATCAGCCATTATCCTGTGTCCACTGATCTGGAGGACGACACCTTCTCTTCTGCCTGGGAACCACGCACTGCAGGTTGCCCAGGTGCTGAGGTGTCATACTGACCTAGAATTACTAATGTCCTAATTATTTTAAATTTATTCCTAAAAATAGCTTACATAAGTACAATAATGTTGGTATATTATTGCAGCCAATACTATCAATAAAAAAATGCCTAAAAATTAAAAGAATTTTATTTAGAGGCCTTTTGTCAGGTATGTTCATACAAATAGGAGTAATTTGTTGGTGGTGAAGAGATCAGGAGATCAGAACAGGCCAGAACCTCCAAAATTTGTTTAGAGAGTTAATTAAAGTCAAGGACATCTGGAGAATTAATTTTTAATACCGAGGATTGTGAAATTTAAAATTATAGGGGGATGGTGAGTTGACATTTTAAGAAATTTACTTTGTAGAGTCAGCAGGGAGCTTTGAGAAGAGTTGAAGGGATGGATGTCACCCCAAATAGGTAAAATCCACCCACCGGAAACAGAAAAATTCTCTGTGATTCTTCTCCATTTATTTTAAACAAATTACAATTCAGAATATATAGCATTTCAATAATAAAATCAGGATAACCTAACTTATTTTGAGACAAACATTTCAAAATTTCCATTCCACTGTGTGTGTGTGTGTGTGTGTGTGTGTGTGTGTGTGTGTGTGTGTGATGTGTGTTGGATAAATTTAATACTCTAACCCCTCTAATCCAGTAATTGAGGGCCTTTTGAGTGGTAGGAAAGTATTTGTCCATTGAGATGCCCCCTCTTCTTTCCCTTTGGATAAGTCATTTCACTTAAGAAAATTGGTTAAATTTTGGAAGTCAAATGTCTCTGGAAATGGGATGAATGTTGATTGTTTTGTACACATTAGACCTTACTGTTACTAAAACGGACAATACTTGCTTGCAGAATGAGTAGATAAATGAGAAGGTGCTGTCTGTTAAACACAAATTGAAAGTTCCTTTGTAACATATGCATTATTTCTGGGTATGATGGCCCACAACTCTAAACTCAGTCCTCCAGAGGTAGAGGCAGGGATCATGAATTTAAGGCCAGCCCGGGCTACGCTGTGAGACTTTCTCTTTCAAAATGCATGGATTATTAGGGTTCCTTATAAATTTTGCATTATTTAGATTTTTGAGTCTAATCATGAGTTTTGCAATGACAAAGCCTGTGGGAATCTCCATCTTGGAAGACGCAAAGAGTTTAACATTCTTTTCTGAGATCATGCAAGCCTGACTTAAATGTTACTTTTCCTAGTGAAGAGAGACAAGTTCTATTTGCAAACTGGTGACACCTACACAGGAATGGTGTTGTGAGAAAAAGGAAGCCCAGAAAGCATGAAATAAAAGCTTATTCATGAAAATCTGCAGCTAGAAGAGGTGGGTGGGTTGACTCTTTGTGTACATACACCCACACACACCACAGAAATGAACCATAGAAAGTAAAAGGAATGGTTTCTTTACAGGGAGAGAAGGGTGAGTGTTAAGTATCTATGAGCAGCTCTCACAGGGAATCAGGTCAATACGTCTTGTCCTAAATTCAGGTCACATATGGATCAGTTAATGAAGTGTGTGTGTTGTATGTTGGAATCAGAAAGTGGAAGATTGGAACATATCAGAACACTTGGCCACTTCCCCCCAAGCCCAGTACTCCAACCCATCCTGCTGCTATGATTCTTATGGGACATCCTTTTGTTTGATGGATGACTTCACGTTTTGGCTTCTTGAATGAGTAGACACTTCCTGGGTATCTTCACCTTGATTTTCTATGAGTACCTACCTCTCTCAAGCTCCTAAACTCACCTGTTCTTCTTCCCCAAGCTACTCCTTCCTGACAGTCTCCCTAGGTCACAAAATGCCACAGTTTTGGCAGTCCTGTACATTTCCCAAGGTCCTGTTTAATGATGGTTCTTTCTCACTCTTCTTCCCACCACTTCATGCCCCTCCAAAATGTCCCTCCTCTTCTCTTAAGTAACACCCAAAATAATGTACTAGAGAACTCCTAACAGCTGGTAAACAACTTCAGCAAAGTGGCTGACATAAAATTAACTCAAACAAATCAGCAGTCTTCCTTTATACCAATGATCAATAGAATGACAAAGAAAAGAGGAAAACAACTCCTTTCATAATAGTCATGAAAAAATAAAAAAAATATCTTGGTGTGACTCTACCCAAGCAAGTGTAAGATCGGTATGACAAGAACTTCAAGTCTCTGAAGAAAGAAACTGAAGATCTCAGAGGATAGAGAGATCTCCCATGCTTATGGATTAGTGCGATTAACATGGTAAAAAGGGCCATCCTACAAAATGTAATCTACAGATTCAAAGCAATCCCTATCAAAATTCCAACACAATTCTTCACAGACATGGAAAGAAAAATTCTCAATTTCATATGAAAAACAAAAAAACCCAGGATAGGGAGAATAATTCTTAACAATAAAAGAACTTCTGGGGGAATTACAATCCCTGACCTCAAGCTATATTACAGAGCAATAGTGACAAAAACTGCATGGTATTGGTACAGAGACAGACAGGTTGATCAATGGAATAGAGTTGAAGATCCAGAAATAAACCACACACTTATGGTTACTTGATCTTTGACAAAGAAGCCAAAAATATACGATGGAGAAAAGAAAGTGTCTTTAATAAATGGTGCTGGTCTAATTTATGGTCTGTATGTAGAAAAATGAAAATAGATCCATATTTGGCACCTTGCACAAATCTCAATGCCAAGTGGGTCGAGGACCTCAACATAAAAGCAGATACACTGATATAATAGAAGAGAAAGTGGGAAAGAGCCTCAGATGCATTGACATGGTGGGAAATTTCCTAAACAAAACTCCAGTGGCTCAGACTCTAAGATCAAGAACTGATCAATGAGATCACATGAAACTGAAAAGCTTCTGTAGGCAAAAGACATAGTAAATAGGAAAAATCGGCCAGCTACAGACTGGGAAACAAATCTTCACTAACACCACATCTGACTGAGCACTAATATCAAAAATATATAAAGAACTCAAGAGGCCAAACCTCCAACAAAATCGAACAACCAGTCAGAAGATGCGGTACAGAGCTAATGAGAAAACTCCCCACAGAGGAGTCTCGAATGGCTAAAAAGCACTTAAAGAAATGTTCAAAGTCCTTAGTCATCAGAGAAACACATATCAAAACAACTGTGAGATTCCACCTCACACCAATCAGAATGGCTAATATCAAAATCTTAGGTGACAGCACATGTTGGTGAGAATGTGGAGAAAGGACAGTCCTCCGTTGCTGGTGGGATTTCAAGCTAGTACAACCACTCTGGAAATCAATCTGGAGGTTTCTCAGAAAATTGAAATTGGATCTGCCTGAAGACCCATTTATAACTCTCTTGAGCATATACCCAAAAGATGCCCCACCATAGCACAAAGAAACATGCTTTGCTATGTTCATAGAAATCTTATTTGCAATAGCCAGAAGCTGGAAACAACCCAGATGTCCCACAAACAAAGAATGGATACAAAAAAAATGTAGTTCATTTACACAATGAAATACCATTCAGCTATTAAGAATGAGGACATCATGAGTTTGGCAGGCAAATGGATGGAACTAAAAAATATCTTGAGTGATTCAGACCAGACACAAAAGGACTTGCGTGGTATGTACTCATTGATAAGTGAATATTAGCCAAAAAACACAAAAAAAAAATCAACAAAAAAAACCAACCAAACAAAAAAACAACAGAATATCTAGGATACAACCCACAGAACTCAAGAAGGTTAACAAGCAGAAGAGCTCACATAAGGATGATTCAATCCTACTGGGAGGGGAGAAGAAAAATAATCACAGAAGGCAGAGAGAGGAGGGATCTGGGTGGGAGAGGGGAGGGGAGAGGAGGGAGCATGATCAGGTATGGGAGAAGGGAGGAGAGAAGTCCTAAGGGTCAGCAGAATGAATGGAAATATGCAACCTTGGGGGTGGGAAGTGGGGAGGACACCTAGAAAGTACCAGAGATTTGGGAGGTGGGAAACTCTCAGGACTCAAAGAGAGGGACCTTAGATGAAATGCCCTATAGTGGGGAGAGGAAATTTGTAGAGTTCACCTCTAGTAGAAAATCTGGGCACCACGTGGAGGAATGGGGTTGCCATCCCACAGTCAAAAACTCTGACCCAGAATGTTCCTGTCTAAAAGAACTACAGGGACAAAAATGGAGAGGAGGCTGAGGGAAAGGCGGTCCAATGACAGGCCCAACTTGGCATCCATCTCAAGGGGAGACTGCAAGGCCTGACACTATTACTGATGCTGTGGTGTGCTTATAGACAGGAGCCTAGCATGACTGTCATCTGAGAGGCCCATCAAGGAGCTGACTGAGACAGATGCAGATATTTACACCCAGCCCTTGGACTAAAGTTGGAGACCCCTGTGTTGAATTAGGGAAAGGCTGGAAGAAGCTGAGGAGGAGGGTGACCCACAGGAAGAACTGCAGTGTCAATTAACCCAAATCCCTGAGATCTCCCAGACACTGAGCCACCAACCAGGTAGCATACACTAGCTGGTCTGAGGACCCCAACATATATACAGTGGAGGACTGCCTCGCCTGACTTCAGTGGGAAAAAATGTGCCTAACCTTCAAGATACTTGAGGCCACAGGGACGAGGAGGCCTGGGGAGGAACATCCATCCTTTCAGAGATGGGGGAAGGGGGAATGGAATGGGGAACTGTGGGAGGGGAGACTGGGAAGGGAGCAATGGCTGGACTATAAAAAAAATAAAAGTAACGATCAAAAAAACTATCTCAAACACCACCTTTCCCCCTTAAACCTTACTTAAAAGATTTGTCGTTTTCTGAATCCGAAGTAGCGTGGTTTTCTTAAGTGCTAGCTCGTATTTACTGATGGAGTAATACTTCATGGCATCTTTGATGTCCATATGAGATGATTGTCTATAGTTTCTTAGCTCTTCTACTAGTCTCTTTTGCAGCCATGCTCTGCAATTTTTATGATGTTACTTGATTTCATATGTTTATAGCTCTCGATGTGAGATTGTTTTCAATAGCAAAATCTCAGACAAAATTCACAGCTTTGGGAAGAGCCTTCTAAAATCATAACATTTTGAGGTTTAGGAATATTTTTAAAAGGAGGACTTAAATGCCTAGGAAGCATTTTTGTGGGAAATTAAGCACTGTGCCAGTGTGGTACCATATATTGCTATTTCACGGATAATTTTTAAAATTGGATGACTGTGTTTTCCTTTCAACCCTTCTTTTCCCTGCTGTATTTGATACCTCACATAGTTTTAAAGATTGATCTCTCATGGTTAGACAAATTATGCCTGGGGAAATTAGTCCAGGTGCAGCCAATTAATTGTGGAGCTAGAAACTCCCTGGTGAGGTAGAATGAGCTTCCCCTCTGTCTTCTGTACTACAGGCGTCCATGACAGATCTTTTCTTTTAAAGAAAGAAAAGTGACCCTGCGTGGTTTTGTACTTGACCTTGGATATATTTTTTTTCAATCTAAAATTATTCTCTTTTCTTAAGACAAGTAGGAGGATGGTGATACTCACCCTGGCTTCTATTTATCTCCTTGTCATGTGACTTTCCCTTGGAGTCAATTAAAAAATATCTACTCACCCCATGTAGCATTGATAATGGGCCAAAGAAACAACACTAAGCAAGCCTATCTTAGTGAAACTGAGTTTACAAGAATTAGGTATAGTAATATGGGAAAGGGATTACTTATTAGGTGCATAGATGACTCAAAGACAGATACATCACTGAAAACCATGTTAGGATGGGTAACAGAAGTTGCATCCATGGACTCCTATGCATAGTTTGCAGGCAGTTCAGCCTATTGGAGTCTCTTCCTAAGAAACTGTTATTATTCACATAATCTTGGGGAAGGATCTTATGAGTCTTGTAAGTTTCAGGAAATTCCTGGGACATGAGTTGTTAGCTTCTCTCCTGGCTGGGATATTTGAATACAGAGAAAACTATGATGTAATCTCCTCAGTGAGATTCTTATGCATGATAGGTCCCCTCATCTCAACTTGATGTGCTTATACTATTCCCCACCCATCTGTACCTGTGTTTCTTCAGAACTAGGAACTTTTGATGAACCAATCCATCCTAATCTTTTAACAAAACAAATACTTTCAGGCAAAGATCTGAGAACGACTGGCTCCCTCCTTTTATCTAATTATTCTCATTGTTGTCCTTGCCCACTCTCTTTTCCCTACAACCATACTGTCAACGTTTTTAACGAATCCAGTGAATACTCGTCGACTTGTGCTTATTCTTCGAAGTTATTGATTTTCATTTTGTATGTCTTTCTTATGGCTTTACATAAGTGGTATTACTATCGATACTGTAGACTGCATTCTTTTTTATGCTAGTCATTCGGGACTCTGTCTTTAAAGCTTGTTGGCATTGTTCTGTATTTACGTAGTGTCTTGCACTAGTGACTCAACAAGCTACCGCAGTAGAATTTAGAGCATTATTCTCCTCCTCTGACCCATTGCTAGATACCTGCATTTCTTCCAGCTGTCAGGAGAAAAAATGACCACTCACAAGCATGTTTCTGAATAATACTACACATGAGCATGTTCAGGAAGCTGTAAGGAGTAGCATTCCTGAACCTTCAACTACACATATGGTCAATTTGCTTGTTTCCTTCCAGAATGTTCTGTTTTGTGATTTTTTTTTTCCAATTTGTATTCCTACCAGCCATGCATAATCACAGGAGTCCACATCCCTATTGTTTTCCAAGGCTATTGTGTGCGCAATCATTCGTTGTAATGTAACTTAAATGCCAATGAATAATGAATTTAAGTAGCTTTTTTAGTGTGTATCAACCTTTAGGGCTTTCTGTTCTGTAAATTGCCTATTCATTGTCTCAGCCTGACTTCTTGTTGAAGTTTCCCCCTCCTAGTTAAATTTCAGAAATCCTTGGTGCATTCTGTGTTCTGATTGTTGGTCCTTTGTCAGTTTGGGGCATTGTCAAACAATTTCTTAATACCTGTCACTTCTGCTTTCGTTCATGGCGTCTTTCATGCAAAGAAAACCGTGTGTTATCCAATTTGCATGTTCTTTCAGAAAAGAACAGTACTCAGTGCAGCTGAAAAATAACCAGTTCTGGCAGGAAATTTTATCCAGTGGCCAATAAGCACAAAAGGGAAGCTTTAGAAACACCGTTTCCCCAAGCAGGCCTGGTGTCTGGTATCCGAACCTTGTAAGGGAGGGGAAGAGAAGCCCAAGGATCAGCAACAGCTTCTGTCCTTCCCTATTGAGACATTACTAACTGCATCTTGGTGCTACAAGTGTCTCCATATAGCCCAGGCAGGCTTTCAGCTTGTACCTCTGCTGCTACAGCCCAAGCAGCTGGGTGTTGTTTGTTGTTTTGTCTTGTTTATGCACACACACACACACACACACACACACACACACACACTGTGCTTGGCACTTTGTGAGTGCCTGTTGTGGTTAGTGATTCATCCATAAAACTACTGGAAAGAATAAGTCTCATGATTTAGCAGCATCCTCGGCTGCAATCTGCCTCCTCTGTAGATTTACAAGGCTGGGAACAAAGAGAAACAGAGAATGTGGCTGGTCCCTTCTCATCTACCTTCATAAATACCTCACTCCTGCAAGGATCTTTCTCTGCACTGACATTGCCTCAAAGATCCTAGCACTCCACAGGGCTGGGTTAGAAAGAACTGATATCTGCAGCAGAGCCTGGCAACCATTGACCCAGGACCGAGACAGGAGGAAGCATTAGCAGTTTGGATGCTGTTCTCCAACCCATGTGTCTACAGTGTTCTCCTCAGGCAGTTCTTTCACAAACCTGCCTCCTAGCTCATTCCATGTCCTCCACACTCCCAGGACGTTCACATTCTTTGTCCTTGCTTCTCAGATCTATACCTTCTTTGCATTTCTTCAAGGGTGACTTGGGGAGAGAAGCAGCAAGTCCGTCCCATTCCACTCTCCTAAAATGAAGCCAAAATCAGGGGAGTTTTAAAGCCGATCTGTGGGGATGCTGCAGTTCAACACTCCCCTTTTATCCACACTTGGCGGTTCCTGTTTTCAGCTACCAGTGGTAAACAAGAAGAAATGTTATAGAGGGAAAACCTACATGGACCCTTTAGCATTACTAGCTCTTGGTTGGCTTCTAAAGATGATTGATTTTGGAAGGCAAGCAGATAAACAAAACATTAGTAATTCTCTAAATGCTTTGCTATAGATAATATTACTGATGTGTGGATCATGGTATTGTTGGCTGCCTACGTGACCTTTCTGAGTCTACCTTTCCTGAGCTCAATACCACATGACTGAAGAGGCTGAGATAGATTGGTGTCTTTGCCTTTGTATAGATTACTTTTCCTCTTGCTGTGGAAAAAAAAATTATACCAGGAAAAAGAAACTTAAGAAAGGAAATATTCATGAAGGAAATGTTCACGTCTCATACTTTGAAGGTACAGTTTATCAAGGCCCAGAATTCATGGTAGTGAGAGCTTAAGGAAGATGTTTACACACCTGCAATCAAGAAGTGAGGAATGATACTGTCGCTCAGCTTGCTATATCCTTTTTATTCATCCTGGAACCCTAGCCTATAGAATGACGCTGCCTACACTTAGGGTACATTTTCTCTCCTCAGTTAAATGTTTCTGGAAACACTCTCATAGACCACACACACACACACACACACACACACACACACACACACACACACACTCTGAATCCCATCAAGTTGACAATGAATGGTAATAAGCATCATAGCTTTTATAATATGTTCTTTTTAGGCTGCCTTAACCTTTGGATCAGATGCTACTCAGTTCTGTATGTAGAAATACATATTGATAGTATGAAAAAGAAGTTTCGTCTGTGATTTTAACACATGGTTAGCTTGACCTAGACTTCTATAGTCTCTCTTCTACCCTATCAAGATTTTAAGATGCCTGCCTGATACCATGATTTGAAGATCTCCCTTTCTCATCAGTAAAGACAGGAATATTCTTCCCATTTATCAGCCTAAGCGTCCCTCATTTTTCCTGCTCCATATCAGTCCCTTAGGGCTGATAAGCTGGTTTATAAGCATAACTCCCTCCTTTCCATTCTGCATCCACTGACTAAAACCCTTCTTTTTCCTCAATACTCTTCATCTGGACATCGGTCTCTCTATAGGATGAGGATCCAGACCTCAGTGAACAGAGTAGAAGATACCTTGAGAAAGAGAAACACTACAGCCATAAAACTATTTTGACACTGTTATAAGAATTTCCCTATCTTATTGTAATTGTTATTGTTACTCTCTCACTATACTTAATTTAGATATTAAACTTTATCACCAGAGATCCTAAAATATATCCCCTGAAGTTATTAGAAAGGGCAATCCTTATTTTTTTATTATCTTTAATCTTTATTTACAGTCCAGTCGTTATTCCCCTCATGGTCTACCCTCCCACAGTTCCTCATCCCATTCCTCCTCTCCCTATCTCCAAGAGCGTGTCCCCATCCCACCCCTCATCTTCTCTCACTGAGGCCAGACCAGGCAGTCCTCTGTTGTATATGTCAGGGCCTCGGAACAGCTAGTGTATGCTGTCTGGTTGGTGGCTCAGTGCCTGGGAGATCTCGGAGGTCCAGGTTAGTTGAGACTGCTGGTTTTCCTATGGGGTCACCCTCCTCCTCCTCAGCTTCTTTCAGCCTTTCCCAATCCAACCACAAGGGTCCCCAGCTGCTGTCCATTGGTTGGGTGTATGCATCTGCATCTGTCTCAGTCAGCTGCTTGTTGGGACTCCCAGAGGACAGCCATGCTAGCTCCTGACTGCAAGCACCCCATAGAGCATCAGTAATAGTGTCAGGTCTTGGAGCCTCCCCTTGAGATGGATCCCAAGTTGGGCAAGTCACTGAACCACCTTTCGCTCAGTCTCTTCTCCATTTTTGTCCCTGTAGATGTTTTAAACAGGAACAATTCTGGGTCTGAGGTTTTGACTGTGAAATGGCAACTCCATCCCTCCAAGGGATGCCCTGTCTTCCTACAAGAGATGGACTCTATGAGTTCCCTCTCTCTCCACTGTAGGGCATTTCATCTGAGGTCCCTTTCTTTGTGTCCTGAGAGTTTCTCACCTCCCAAGTCTCTGGTACTTTCTAGGTGTCCTCCCCTCTTCCCTCCCCCAAGGTTGCATATTTCTATTCATTCTGCTGGCCCTCCGTGATCCTCTTCCCCCATCCCTGTACCTAATCTTGTTTTCCTTTCCCCTCCCCTCCCCTCTCCCACCTAGGTCCCTCCCTCTGCCTTCTGTGATTATTTTCTTCTCCCTCCCAAGTGGGATTGAAGCATCCTTACTTGGACTCTTCTGCTTGCTAATCTTCTTGACTTCTGTGGATGGTATCCTGGGTGTTCTGTACATTTTTTGCCTAATATCCACTTATCAGTGAGTACATACCATGCATGTCCTTTTGGGTCTGAGTTACCTCACTCAGGATAATATTTTCTAGTTCCATCCATTTGCCTGCAAAACTCATGATGTCCTTGTTCTTAATAGCTGAGTAATATTCCATTGTGTAAATGAACCACATTTTCTGTATTCGTTCTTTCTTTGTGGGATATCTGGGTTGTTTCCAGCTTCTGGCTATCACAAATAAAGCTTTTATGAGCATAGTGGAACATGTGTCATTGTGGCATGGTGGGGTATCTTTTGGGTATATGCCCAAGAGTGGTATAGCTGAGTCTTTAAGTAGGGTCTCTTTCTAATTTTCTGAGGAATCTCCAGATAGATTTTCAAAGTGGTTGTACCAATTTGAAATTCCACCAGTAATGGAGGAGTGTTCCTCTTTCTCCATATTCTTACCAACATGTGCTATCACCTGAGTTTTTGATCTTAGCCATTCTGATTTGTGTGAGGTGGAATCTCGTGGTCATTTTGATTTGCATGTTTCCGGGTGACTAAGGACTTTGAACATTTCTTTAAGTGCTTATCGGCCATTTGAGATTCCTCTGTTGTCAATTCTCTGTTTAGTTCTATATCCCATTTTTTGCCTGGGTTGTTTGTTTGTTGTTTTTGTTTTTTGTTGTTTTTTGGTTTTTTGGTTTTTCGAGGTTAGCTTCCTGAGTTCTTTATATATTTTGGACGGTAGCCCTCTACCAGATGTGGGGTTAGTGAAGAACTTTCCCCCAATCAGTAGGTTGCCAATTTAGTCTTTAAAAAGAAATGAAAAAAATGCAATCACTATAGTACGAGAGGGAAAAAAATCATCCAGATGAAGCATTGCTAGACCACTTATTTCAACCTTTGTAGATGAATGCAAATTACTCAAAACCATGTAAGACCATATCTGAAAAAAAGTAACATTTGAAAATTCCCTGGATGGCCACCTAATGGGGATTTTCCTTAATTGCTAGGGTGATCAGTGGGGGGTGGGGTGAGAAGTCTGAGAAAACATTCCTCCCCATCACCCATCGGAAACTCATTACATATTAGACACAGCCAGAATCAGACTGTCCTGGACATGTTGTGGGTGTTTTTAGAAATCTGTGTGGGCTGTTCATTATCTACATAGAAACTGATTCAAGGGCTTTGGAAGAGAGTCATCATTTGGGTCACTTTGTAGCATACAAAAAATGCAAAGTGAAGTAGTCAAAGGATTCTGGCTGCCTGCATTGCTTAGTGCTACTGAGTCAACTTGACTTTGATTGAGCCCAAGGACCATTTAGAAATCAAGCCTCTGGGCACTGTCACAGCCCAAAGCCCCAAAGAACCTGTCTGGGACAAGGATGAAACTGATGGATGTCAAGATGGGAGAAACAGTCCTAACATCCTGCATAAGAAGTTTGATGAGTCTAAGTGTGATTTTTTCCTACCTTTTCCAAAGAAAAAGTAGAGCTGTCAGTTTAAAAAAATAAAAACCACAGAAAAGCCCGTCTAAAAAAAACTCAAATTATAGAAAATGTCAACAGGGGATAATACTATTAACTGTGAGACCAGATTGATCTAGACATAATATGTTCACACACTACCTTTATTATCTGCTTTCCAGACTTTATTCTCTCCATCATATCATCTCCCTCTTGAGACAGCTTTGCCTATTAGTATTAATTAAATGTGAATGTTAACATGTAGGAAGATTTATAACTTCCTTGGCCTGACAGCTGTGCAGTAGCTGAAATGCATCAAAGAGGATGGATGGCCCTGTCTGACACACATGAGTTATGACCCACTTCTCCAAATTGGCCAGAGCATTTTTAAAAGTATTTTGGGGAACTTGCCAAACAAGCCTTTCCAACCCCATCCCCTTGCTCCTCTCTAAGTACCAACACCATCATAAATGGTCCAAGTCTACGTGAGGCTATGGGTAAAATCAGGGCTCAAGTTTCAAAGCAGGTGGGGGGGCAATCCAGGAATCTAGGGCAGGATGATCACACGTTCAGGGTCAGTCTGGATGACAGAGTAAGTTCAAGGTCAAGTTGGACTTTACAGTGAGATTCTGTTTCAAAAAAAAAAAAAACAAACAAAAACAAAACAAAAAACAAAAGTCTCAGTATTATAAAAAAAGTTTAAAAACTAAAGACAGAGTGATCTAGTGGTAAATATTTGACCTCAAATTTATTCTGTTTGGAGTACAATTAATTTGACTGTGTAAAACAATACATTTTCATATACTTTGCTTCTATAGGTTTAGGATGGGGCAGAAGCTAAATTCTTGTCCTATTTTCAACTGTAAAAGCACCTGAAAAAGAGAATGGATGTCAAGATATTTCTGAAATGTCAGAACAGAAACTGGCAATCACATATAACCATGACATTACACATAGTTTTCAAACCTGACTCTTTAAAACTTTAAAAATTTAGCCCATATTATGATGTTTGAAAATTACATAAAGGTTTCAAACTCTAGTTTTGCTGGGAATGTCACTCAATGGCAATATGCTTGCCTAACAAGCCCAAGGCTCCAGATTCAATCCCCACTACAACAAATAAATAAAATATGCTGGATTGACTATATATTCAACTTACTATTATAATCAAAGGGACATCATTAACACACCTCTTATTATCCTATTGTCTTTACAGCTTTATTAGCATAACTTTGCTATGCCAGATTACTCTTACATTGGGAAATGATTTAATTGCTCATTATTAAAAAGTTCCTGATAGACCCATCAATACTTCACAAGGGCCACCAAGAGAAAGGTTGGCTTATGTTTCCTTAAACACTTCAGCCTCTCGTCTTCCTGTTTTGTATATTCGCCAATTCTAAATTGTTAAACATGATCCATCCTGTAACCACATCAAGATCTGAAGGCTTCTCCTTAAACCAAACTTCTGGCTTTCAATAGAAATTAACCTTTCCCCTCTGCAGAAGACCCCTGGGAGTCTGGTGGAGGAAATACCCCTCCCTTCCTGAACTGAGAGGCAAACTTGATTCTATCTCATCTGCAGGCTGTATTGCTGAAGTGTGGAGGTGTCACTGTACCATGCAAGAAAGGTACTTAATGACTTACAGAGAAATAGTGACCTAAAGGACACACTGTTCATATCATTAAAAATAGATATGGAAGAGGAGCTGATAGAAAGATTGTGTTGTTGGAAACAGTAAATATGAAAGTCTGGTGCCCTAGCACACCCTGTTCTCCATATTTAGCTGTCATGGTTCCAAGCGGTTTCAACACTCACTACCATCTGACATACTAATCACATACATACATACAAACATACATACATACATTCATACATACATACATACAAACATACATACATACATACATACATAAATACATAAATACATACATATTTTCTTGTTTAATTTTTATCTGTTTTTAGTGAAACATAAACTTCATAAGGATAAGATCTTGGCTTATTCTCTGCTGTATTCTCAGCATCATAAACAATAGAATGGGAAGGGGGAAATAAAGAAGAAAGGGGGAAGGAAGAAAGGATGAAAGGAAAGAAGTAAATGCTTTCTTTTTCTGCATGATACCAGATCCCTACAATTAGATTGACAAGATACAGATTAACATGTAATGGATTTGGAACATTGTATGTACCCATAAATATCTCAGTGGTGATAACATCACATGGGTTTGTGTCTGGGTTTGTATAGCATCTTAACAAAGAACAATAATTTTGTAAAGAATTGAAAAGACAAAAGAGGTTTTGTGCTTTGAGGGTCAATACAATACACCATAGAAAAGAAAAAGACGCAAGAAAAATTAATGGAGGACGAGGTGCTTTTGCAAGGCTGGTACCATTGCCCTGACCTAGTCTCCTGCTCTGATTGTCATAAATCACCCTTCTGAGTGTCACCACTGGCATCTGAAATGTCTTCCAATGCCCATGTGCTGAAGACTTGGTTTCCAGTCTGTGACAGTGGGAAGAAGTGAAGTCATTGAGTATGTGAACTTGAAAGGAATATTATGACCTCGGTCACTTCTTCCTCTTCCTCCTCATTTTCTTCTTTTCCTTCTGTCTCAGGCACCATGAGGTGAACACCTTTCTTTTGCTAGATAATGCCCATTACAATGCTCTGCCAAACAACCGCAGACTGAAACTTTTGAAACCATGAGTCGAAATAAATATTTTCGGAAAGCTGATTGCCTCAAGTACTTTGTCACATGGAGACCTCTGTAATAGCACAATGCAAGATGTCACAGACCTTTCCTTGTTTTCTTGTGCTTTTCCTCAGCTCAACATAATCAAATGTGCAAGACTGGCATAGTTATAAACATGTCCAACCCGTGGCCTTCAGGTCTGTCTTAGTTAGGGTTTTACTACTGTGAAGAGACGCCATGACCAAGGCAACTCTCATAAGGAGAACATTTCATTGGGGCTGGCTTACAGATTCAGAGGTTCAGTCCATTATCATCCAGGCAGGAATATGGCAACATCCAGGCAGATATGGTGCAGGAGTAGCTGAGAGTTCTACATCTTCATCTGAAGGCTGGTAGCAGAATACTCAATTCCAGGCAGCTAGGATGAGGGTCTTGAAGCCCCCACACACAGTGACACACCTATTCCAACAAGGCTGCACCTTCTCATAGTGCCTCTTCCAGGCCTAAGCATATAGAAACCATCCCAATGTCTATACAACTGCACGTGACTGAAGATGGCTATGAAAAGGGGTGGGAGTTAAGAAAACAACAAACTTTCTTGAAAATCAGAATTTTGTGATTTTTGGGGGGGTATCTTGGTTGCATATTTCTTAAATGTGAACTTTATAAAATGACTACCCTGCGTTACACTGTCCAAAGGTTGGACTAACTAGAGCATCACACTATATTTGGAATAGGAGAAGAGGTGGAAAAGAGAGTACAGCCCATGAGGAATTCCCTAGGGGTGAAACAGTGGCATCTATTTCTCAGTTCAGGTTGTGAAGTCTAGTACTCTCCTCTTCTATTATTTTAAACCTTCTGTGAGAGTTGGCTCTGGACACCTGGGTTATGTTAGTGGCACTCTGAGGACTTTAGATATGGCCAGCAATAGGAAGTGACGCTATCCCATGGCCTCCAGGCTTAGATGCTGAAGTGGCTTTGAGTTGCATTCCACAAGTGGAGGGTGGTGCTTGGGAGTTCTACGGGCAGCAGGTAAGCATGTTTCAGCCTCTTTTGTCTCTGGCACAGACAAAACCAAGCCCTACATGCCCAAAAGGAGCAGAAGAAAGCCAGATTCTGCCAGCGTATTGACCCTGATTTTTGGAAGGTATGGTTTGAAGGTAAAATGTCTCCCAGAGGCTCATGTGCTTGAATACTGGCTCCCTGCACGGTGGCTCTGTTTGGGGAAGGTATAGAAGCTTAAGGAGATGGAACCTCCCTAAAGGAACTTAGATGCTGGGCGGTGGGACTAGATTATAGATTGTAGGCCTCTTTGCCTCTGGCCTATGCTTCTGGGCTCTGAGCCTCTATGTCTCTCAGCATCCGGGACTGCTTCGATAGGATCAAGTTGTACCTCATGAGCTGGTCCTGCTCTGAGATCACAAACCAATCCTCCTTGAAGCCGTTAGCCACAGCAAAACTTTCCTCTCTAAAATTGTGTTCATTGGCTATTTTGGTCACAGTGAGGAAGAAGGTAACTAAAACAGGAAAGCAGGAATGCTGAGAGATAGAGGGAGGGAAGGAGGGAAGGAAGGAGGGAGTAAGGAAAGGAAAGAGGGAGGGAGGGAGGGAGGGAGGAAGGAAGGGAGGTAGCTTTTAAGGACCAGGACTGCAGCAGGCTCAGGACAAGGACAAAGTCAGTGAAGTACTCTCTTCAGTCAACCAAATTTCAGAGTGCTCCAAAGCACTTGGCAATCCAGGAAATAAGCTTTTCACACAGCATTTTAATAAATTAAAATTAATGCAGAGCAACCATGATGAACAAATATCCAATTTTAAAACAAAGGCAGAACCATTGCAAATGATTTGTTTTTCCTTTTGCCTCAAGCTCAAACATGGCTCCCTACAGCACTGTGACTGATTCCAACTTTATCTAAAATGTTTATTTTTTTTCTTCACTGTGGATATTTTTGCATTAATGTTGATACTTGAAAATAGGTCTCGGGAGACAGCACAGTTTGACAACATGCTTCTCCCGTGAATACAAAGACCTGAGTTCATTTGCCTTCATCCACATAAAAAGTAGATATGGCATCATGAACCTAGAATCTAGGTACTAGGGAGGAGGAGACAGGATATTCCCTGGGGTTCATTGGCCAGTCAGTCAAATCAGTGAATTGTAGATTCAATGACAGACCCTGTCTCAAAAAAATAAGGTCTTTTTTTTTCATTTTTTATTGGTTATTTTAGTTATTTGTTTCAAATGCTATCCTCCTTCCCAGTTTCCGCTCCACAAGCCCCTATCACCTCCCCACTCCTGCTGCCTCTATGAAGGTGTTCACCCACCCACCCACTCCTGCCTCAGTACCCTAACATTCCCCCACAGAACCAAGGGGACCCCCTCCCAGTGATGCCTGATAAGGCCATCCTCTGCTACTTATCCAGCTGGAGCCATGTGTAGTTTTTAGTGATTTAGTACCCAGGAGTTCATAGGAGTTCTTCCTATGGGGCTGCAAACCCCTTCAGCTCCTATAGTCCTTGCCCTAGCTTCTCCAATGGCTGTGTACATCTGCATCTATATTTGTCTGGGTCTAGCAGAGCCTCTCAGAGGACAGCTATACCAGGCCGCTGCCAGTGAGCACATCTTGGCATCAGCAATAATTTGGTGTCTGAAGATGGGATGGATCCCTAGGTGGGGCTATCTCTGGACAGCCTTTCCTTCAGTTTCAGTTAGCCAAAAAGGAGCTCAGAATATCCATGATACAACTCATAGACCATATGAAACCCAAGAAGAAAGATCACACCAAAGTGTGGATGCTACAGTCCTACACAGAAGGGGGAAGAAAACAATTTCTGAGAAGTAGAGGGAGAGAGGGATCTGGGAGGGAGAGAGGAGGGGGAAGGAAAAAGGGAGGCTGATTCAGATATGGGAAGAGATGAGGGAGAAGAACAGAGGGTCGGGAATTCGAAAGTAGGTATGTAGCGGTGGGGGAGGAGGAACTGGGGGTAACCTCTAGAAAGTCCCAGATGCCAGGGATCTAAGAGGTTCCCAGAACCAAACATGGAGGACATTAGCCAAAATAAACAGCAAAGGGGAGATAGAACCTGTACAGACCATATCCAGTGGATAGGCATGGCCTCCAGCTGAGGGATAGGGTTACTTACCCACTTCAAAAATGTTAATCCAGAATTTCTCCTGTCAAAAGAAAATGCAGGAACAAGGAGAGGAGCAAAAAAATAGTGACTGGAAAAAACACCTATTTTTTATTTCAGGTCTACACACACACACACACACACACACACACACACACTTTGTATTGTATTTGCCAAACTTCATTAAAATAAGAGAATGAACAAGAAATATTTTATATATATTACAGATCACTAGCTCATGTGATTGCAGTGATAGGAAATACTGTGATCTGCTTTCTGTACGTTGAAATGCAGAGAAGCCAGTGTCTTCATTTTTTTTCTAATTGCTGTGATGAAATGCCCTAACAGAAGCAACTTAATGGAAGACAGGGTTTGTTCTGGCCCCCAGTTCTGAAGGGACACAGTCCATCATGGAGGGGAAGGCATGGTGGCAGGAACAGGAAGTTGATGAGTCACAGTGTATTCATACTCAAGAAATAAAGCATGAACAGGAAGTAGAGCTCCATTATAAAGCTTGACCATACACGCATCTCACCCCCTACACACACACACCCATACACATCACACACACTGACCCACTTCCTCCAAGAAGGATCTATCTCCTAGACACTCTGCCACCTTCCCGAACAGCATCTTCAATTGAGGAGCCATCAAGTGTTCAAGTGAGTGAGACGATGATGGGAAGATTCGCATTTAAACCACAACAGCATTGACAAGTCTGAGAGCCACGGAACTAATGGTGTAAGCTCTAGTCAGAATCTAAGAAAGAGAGTGCACAGCATCTTTTTGTTTTATCCTGGTCCTCAACACTTTTACTAATGCCTGTGTTGTTGTGATATAGCTCAGTTGGCTGAATTCATGCCTACTATGCACAAGGGTATGGGTTCAATGGTCAGTACTACAATAAATAGAAAAATAAATGATGCCTATGCACACTGCAGGTGGAAAAATCTGTTTTATACACTACTTTGTAGCACTACCCCAGACGCACCCAGAAATAATGTCCAGTAAGTGGGCTGGCTTGTTTTTGGTAACATGGTACAAATAGAGTCACCTGGGAAGACAGAACCTCAACTGAGTCATTGTCTCCATCACGTTTGCCTGTGGACATGTCTACAAGGCATGTTCTTGATTGCCATAATTCTTCAAATTAACATGGAAGGGGATAGGAGAATGAATTCCAGTGGCCTTTTCTCCTGAAATCCTTAAAAGTCTTCTAGATCCTACCCATGGTTTTCACTGTATTTTCAAACAACATCATGCATATTTAAGAAAAGGGTGATTCTATTTCAAAGAAAAACAAACTCTGACCTTGTGTTTTATGTGCTTTGAAATGTCCACAGCACCCCAGTTGTTGCAAAATAACCCATGGGCAAAAGGCGGCTGCAGCAGCACCAATGACTGTCCTTAAATTGCCCCTGTATCCCTTCAGCAAAGAGAGATGAGTCATTGTTATGAGAAAACAAAAGCAAGAACTATAAATGACATGTACAACAAAAGCAGAACGCTCCCGTGAGCAGGCTTCAAATCACCAAGAACAACAAGATACCTGTACTCTCAAGTAAGAGAAAAGGCTGAGGAAAGGCAAAAGACATTTAATGAATGGCCTAGAAGTTGAGTTGTCAGTAGGTGACCATCCATCCCTAAGGGGAAGAATCTACCCTCATCAAGGATAGTAACCAACCCCAAGGGAGAAAATTCAACCTTCTGCATGAACAGTGCCAAGCCCAGGGAGGGAGAGGGGACCATTTTCAGAATGGAAGATGTCTAATCCTAATCTGGTAGAATTTGTCTTCAGCATAGGTGGTACCCAGTTCACCCTCAACATAAGTCCAATGGCAGGGGAGAAGTCTACTATTAAAACGTGTAGGACTTCTTACCAGAGAGAGTAAAGATGCTAAGATTTTAAGAAAGCATTTGGTGTCACCATGGATGATGTCTAGTCTCAAGGGGAAAAGGTCCAACCATAGCGTAAATGGTACCTAATCCCAAGTCTACCCTCTACAAGACAGATGGTGCCTATTGCCTATAAGAACAAATTGGGAAGTGCCTTTTCAGACTTCAGCTCCTCCACAAACTTTCAGACCAGTATATATATTTAAAGATAAGGAATGCTTCATGGTTCTAAAAGCCATAATTTACATAAAAATGAAGTAATGGATTTTTAATACATTCAATGCCGCCTTAGAAAATTAGGGCAAGTCTTCACACCACAGGAAACTGTTAGGCATTGTGTGGGAATGGAACAGAATAGAGATACCCAGGCAAAAGAGAAGAGCCAGATATCAGTAGTTGGATCTGCCCTGAGGTACAAACACAGCACGCTGACAACAAAGGAGGGGGTTTCTAAAACACCAAGCTAGGAGATTGTCTGTTTCTGTGCTATTTGGGACACTGGAGAACCAGAAACAATGGGGGTTGCTAGTTGACTCTTGTGTCATGTTCTCTTAAGAAATGACGATTCTAGAACATTATTTTTTAATTGGATATTTTATTTATTTACATTAAATGTTATCCCCTTTCTTAGTTTCCCCTCTGGAAACCTCCATCTCATTCCCCATTCCCCTGCTTCTATGAGAGTGCTCCCCCCACCCACTCCTTCCCACCTCCCTGACCTGGCATTCCCCTACACTGGGGCATTGAGCCTTCACAGGACCAATGGCCTCTTCTCCCACTGATGCCTGATAAGGCCATCCTGTGCTACAATATGTGGCAGGAGCCATGTGTACTCTTGGGAAGGTGATTTAGGCCCTGGGAGCTCTGAGGTTGGTGGATTGTTGTTGTAGAACATTATTTCTCTAGACAATGGAATCATATAATAAAGACAAGAGCAAACAGCACTGTAAATCTTAATCTTATATTTCTAAGTGAGCTTTGAGAGTTTGGAAACAGTAGAAACCAGGCGATAATAACTGGGGCTGAGTGATTGACAGAGAAGAGAAAAATTATTCAGATCATGGTTTGGAGTTAGAAAATGGGATGCCTGGGTAAGGTTTGAAAAGTGGGCTGAGGACATTTAAGAAAGAATTCAAAGTGAAAGAGGAGTTTGGGATGTAGACTTAAGTAGGACACGGTGAAGAGCAGAGACGCATCCTAAAGAAAATTGGAGAAAAGTGAAAAAAGAGCAACAAAATGTGTGAAAGTGTTGAAAGTGCTGAAGGGAAATGTAAGAATGGTCACTTGGAGCTGTGGTTGGGAGGTTGTCTCTCACACTCAGTTTGAGATTCAATTGAATATTAAGAGGGACCTTTAACTGAGAATGTCATGAGCAAACTGCCCTCATCAGTGGGTGAAGGCCATTGTAGTAGGAATGGTTTGCTAGCCAGGAAATGGGAGCCCAGCAAAGGAATGACGTCACTCATCTTTCTGTTTCTCTCACACGCTTATTTGCTCTTCCATTTTGAGAAAGCACAGAAAAGACCCTCCTGAGATGCCAGTGGAACACTCTCAAGCCTCAGAGCCTCCGAACCCACAAGCTGAATAAACACTCATTCTCTAAAAGTTACCCAGCCCCATGTATTCTGTTATACCAACACAAAATTGATTAAGAGAATAGCATACATCTGCAATAAAAGTCTCCAAAGAAGAAAATTAAAGCAGAAACAACAACTATAAACTGGAAATATCCCAGGCACACAGAAGATCTGGGTCTGTGTTGACAGAACAGAGAAGACGCCTTTGAAAATCAGTCCAGAGTAGTCAACAGGAAACATTTTAATAAATCTGTGGGACATACAGAAACGAGAAAAATAAAACAAAAATATTTAAACCAAAGCAAAAGACAGTAAGATGGGCAAAGATTTCTCAGTAGCATTCTCCATAATGTAATGGAGGAATGCGATAATGTTGAGAGACAAAACGCAGACAAAGGGTTTGCCCCAGAAAAACAGACTTTGGGTTTAAAGTTGCATACAATTAAATTAAAATTTTTTTGAATGATTTGAAGCTATTATACTGACATTATTGGGAATGTACATAGGAGCTATGAATACATCCAAAAAAATGGTTCTTGAGTACATACAAGTTCCAACTGCATTCACTAGCCAACGTAACTGAATACCCACCCTGCCCAAATTGTAGAGCATGAATAGCACTTTTCATTAAAAGAAACCATTCTCTGTTTCCCAGATCCAATTCTCCAGTTTTGTATTCAGAAGAACACCTATGGCGGCCTCCCCTGTCCCCTGTTCCATCTCTTGTGGATCCCATAGACCTCTCCCTTTCCCCACTTGATGCTTTGTCCCAGGCCCCAACCCCAGCAGGAACCACCTGCCAACCCAAGGCAACAAATAGGTGTGAAGTGGAAAGTCCTTACCTTCTGTTCCTCCAATCCAAGCCCTACTCTCATTTCCAGCTCTGTGGCAGAAAACCTACTGTAATATTCTTATTAATCTCTGACCCTATCCACAGTGGATCACAAAGATCTTCTCCAACCTTCCTAACCCAAACTTATCTCATCAAACCAGCTTCCAACACTAGCAGGTATACCCTGGAAACACACCAGCTGAGCAGGCCAGGAAAGCAGGATGTCAGAAAATTTCCTACCTGTCAGCGCATAGCCACCACAACTTCCTATATCAAAAGGAGGAAGCAGAAACCAAGGAACAAAATACTCACCAACAGACACAAAAACAGATACCGTCACCCAGATTTCTATTTATCCCAAGCCCAGATGTCTAGATTCCAGCATAAAAACACAATCAGTAACAGCCAGGACAATATGTCTCCACTAGAATCCAACAATGTTACCACAGCAGACTCTGAATATTCCAATGTAGCTGGAGCCCAAGGGGGAAAAACTTAAAATAGCATGCACAAAAAATGGTAGAGGCCCTTAAAGAGGAATTGAACAGATCTCTTAAAGAAATGCAGAAAAACACAAACACTATGAAGATATGAATAAATCCCCTAAAGAACTCCAGGAAAATACAAATAAACAGTGTATGGAAATGAATAGAAATGTTCAAGAATTGATGATAGAAGTAGAATTGATAAAGAAAACCCAAACCGAGGGGATTCTGGGGAGAAGACCTTGGGGAATTTGAACATAAACTACAGAGGCAAACTTCACAAAGAGAATGCAAGAGATGGAGTCTCAGAAATACAAAACAAAGAAAACAAATGAAACCCTTGGGCATTGAAGATATGATAAGGAAAAATGGATACGTCGATCAAAAAAGTTAAATCTAAAACAAAACACCCAGGAAATCTAGGACACTATGAAAAGATCAAATCTAAGAATGACAGGAATAGAGGAAGAAGAAACCCAGCTCAAAGGCCCAGAAAATATTTTCAACAAAATCAAAGAAAATTTTCCTAACCTAAAGAATGAGAGGCTTTTAAAGAAGCATATAGAACACCAAAACGATTTGACCAGAAAAAAAACTCCCCTTATCACATAACAATCAAAACACTAAATGTACAGAACAAAGAAAGAATATTAAAAGCTGCAAGGGAAAATGACTAAGTAATATATAAAAGCCGACCTATTAAATTACACCTGATTTCTCAATGGAGACTCAAAAGGTCAGAAGGAGAAGGAGGAGGAGAAGGAGAAGGAGGAGGAGGAGGAGAAGGAGAAGGAGAAGGAGAAGGAGAAGGAGAAGGGAGAAGGAGAAGGAGAAGGAGAAGGAGAAGGAGAAGGAGAAGGAGAAGGAGAAGGAGAAGGAACCCAGAATTTCTCAAACAACCCTGAACAGTAAAAGAATTATGGGATATCTCACTATTCCTGATCTCAAGAGGTATTACAATGCTATAGTAATAAAAACATCCTGGTATAGGCATAAGAATAGACATTGATTAATTAAATGGAATTGAAGACCCAGACATAAATCACACACCTATGGGCACCTCATTTTTAATGAAGAAGCCATAAATTTTAAAAAAAAGAGAGATATCTTTAATGAATGGTGCTGGTCAAACTGAATGACTTCATGAAGAAGAATGAAAACAGACCCATACCTGTTACTGTGTACAAAACTCAACACCAAATGAATCAAAGACCTCAACATAAAACTAGGTACATTGAACCTGATGAAAGAGAACTTAGGGTATAGCTTTGTACTCATTAGCACAGGAGAGAACTTCCAGAACAGAGTACAGATAGCATGGACAGTAAGATCAACCATTAATCTATGGGATCTCATGAAAAATAAGAAGCTCTTGCATGGCAAAGAACACCTTCGATCAGACAAGCATCAGCCTACCGAATGGGAAGATAAAATATTTATTCCACATCCAATAGAGGGCTAATAACCAAAAGATATAAAGAACTCAAGAAACTTGATTTTAAAAAACCAAATAACCCAATTTTCAAAGGAGGTGCAGGTCTAAACAGAAAATTCTCAGTAGAAGAAACTCTAAGGATGAGAAACACTTGAAGAAATTTCAACATCTTTAGCCATCAGGGAAATAGAAATTGAAATTTCTTTGAGATTCCATTTGGCTCCTGACAGAATCTGTAAGATCAATAACACAAGTGACAGCTCATGTGGTGAGGAAGTGAAGCAAGGGAAACACACCTCCATTGCTGGTGGGAGTGCAAACTTGTGCAGCTACGCTGTAAATCATAAAAGCTCCTCAGAAAGACGAGATTCCATCAACTTCAAGATCCACTTATACTACTCTTGTGCATAGACCCAGAGGATGCTTCATCCTACTGCAAGGGCACTTTCTCAGCTATGCCCATTGCTGCTCTTTTCACAATAGGCTGAAATTAGAGACAACACAGAAGAATGGATAAAGACTATGTGGTACATTTACACAATGAAGAACTATTTTTAAAAAATGACATCACGAAATTTGCAGTCAAATGGGTGGAACTAGAAAAAAAATCATCCTGAGTGAGGTGACCCAGACCCAGAAAGAAAAATAGAGTACGTATTAACTTATAACTGGATATTAGTCATTAAATAAATGACGACCAAGCTACAATGCATAGACCCAGAGAAGTTAAGCAAAAAGAAAGACGCTGGGTGGGGAATACATGTATCTCCCTAGGTGACAGAAATCAAATACGTTTTATGGGCGGACTGAAGCTGGGAAGAGAGATGAAATTGGGAGAATGAGGTGGGAAGTGGGAGGGGTGGAATTAAAGGAGAGGAGGAGGGGGAAACACCTGTAATTGAAGTGCATTTGAGGGATGGCGTGGAAACCTCATAAAGTAGAAAGTTCCTATATTATTTCCAAATACTGAGAGAGATTAAATCTCCACTGGTCATCTCTTGTCACCAAACCGAGCTTCCAGTCCTGGGGCTAGGTTTCATCCAACTAAGTTGTCAGCCAAAGGGTTTCCATGGAAATCTCAAAAAACAAAACAACAAAACCCCAGGCTGTTGCCAAGACAGTAGGTTGCTCTCCACAAATGGCCCATTGCTGTCCATTAAGACAACATCCACACAACTCAATGATCATGGACAGGTTGAGCTGGTACCTACATAGAACCTTCATCCCCGTGTTCTAGTGACTGTGACACAGAAAAGTACTCTGCTAGCTGCCGAAAGAGATGTATAAACACCAGCTCAGCCACAAAACTTTGATAGGCAATCTGTTCTGCCTTGAAAATACATTAGGGTAATGGTGGCACAAACCTTAGGCAAGTAACTAGCCGATATCTGGTTTGACTTAAGGTCCACTCCACGGAACCCAAACCTGGCACTGCTTAGGTGACTGAGAACCAGAGAGTAAATAGCCCAGAAACCTAGGGTGAAACCAAATACTACTGGCCCAAAAACAAAACAAAAGCAAAAACAACCCCCAAAGGAACAATAACAAGAGTCCTAATCTTATTTTGCTATACCCACAGATCAGTGCCTTCTTCAGCCATCAGCAAAGGAGCTTCTTCCTGCAGCATAAGAGAATAGACATGGAGAGCCGCAGCCAGACATTACAGAGAGACACTTTGGAGCTCTAAATGAGCTATCACCATCAAATCCCTTTCCTCAGAGCTCAGGGAACCCCTCTAAAAAGAAGGCAGAAAGACTGGGGGAGACCAAAGAGATAGAGGACACCAGGAGAAGAAGGCCCTCTTAAAACAACGGGGCAAAGTTCCTATGAGCTCACAGAGACTACAGCAGCAAACACAGGGCTTACATAGGGGTCTGCACCAAGTATCCAAGTATATATACATATATATATATATATATAAGTTGTAAGTTTAATACTTTTATGGGACTTCTAAATGTGTGAATAAGTGGGCCTTTGATTCTTGTGCCTTCTCTTGGGGCTTCTTTACTACTGTGCTTGCTTGGCATATCCAACTTTAATACGATGGCTTTTGTTTTATCTCATTACATTTTATTTGGTAAAGAAAGACTCTAACACTGAAAGATTACGTAGTGCTTTATTACAGTCATATGGTAGTCTACAAAAAATGAAAGCTATACATAAAACCTGTATAAGAGTGTCAACAAAAAGAAAGAAAGAAACAGCTGCTCATATAAGTGACTGCCCTGGAGTCTAGAACAAAAAATGTATAAGGTAAGCCTAAAATATTGTGATATGTAGAATAAACCTAAGAGACCATGCCAAAAGGACTTCAAGAGCCAAGTTGAAGAATCTCAAATTGGCCAAGAATGGACAGTTTAAACATCAAAGAAACTACAGCTATAATTAATTGAAACACATCAAACTCATGTTAGTCCATTAATCAAAGTTGTTTCTAAAAAGAAAGTCATTGGCTTGATGTAGAAGATGCTGGGCACCAACTTGTTATTTTGAAAAAGTCATGAAGGCGCTATAAAATCAAAGTGTTATCTTTACCTTGGCTTACATATCTTGATTGTAGCCCATAAAGTTTTGGAGTGTTATGTGGCTAATATATGAGGGAAAAATTGTAGAATCAGAATATTGTGCAAGTGACAAGTCTTGGTTTTTAATTGAGGATATATATTTCTTTTATGTTTTTTCTCATACTTTGGATAAATAAAACAAGACACTAAGAAAGCATGAGACTTCCAGCTGGACAGTTTGTAGGAAACAGGCCACAGAATGACATTTGGCCTCAGGCCAGTGGTGTATTCTTCAAAACCACCATCCATGACAGGAAGTAATCCCTGGGTAAAGGAACTACTTGAGTCCTCTTTTCACCGAAACCTCGGTTCTCAGTACAGACCATGGCAAACACTATTCCCCCCTTGTAAACAAAAGGGTTTTATTAGCAGGTATTAGTTAAGTAACCATTTATAAATCAATAACAAATAAATCTGGATCCAGGCAGTCACCGTTAATGGCTGCTGGATATCACAGAGCGCCTCCTGGTGGCAAGATTCAAAAACATTCGGAAATTATTGCCAGCAAGACTTTGAGTCAGCATTAACGCTCTACTCCTTCCTGTCCAGATCATGGGAAAGGCAAAGAAGAGAAGCACTTTACAGCAGACACTATGGCGATGCAATCAGAAAATTATAGATATTAACGCTATATGAACAAGAAATCTGGTTCCCTTAATGAGTAACTTAGAGGTGGGAATGTTGAGACATACTTAAAACCACAGCTTTCACAAGATAGAGGCAGGAGAGATGCGATTTAAAGCTAGCCACGAGAAAACTAAATATCAATAGATTAAAAGAATATGAGATATGTCAATAAATTCCACAGACCTTATTTGGATCTCAATTCAAACAAGCCAATTATTTAAAATTGAAACAGAGCCAGACAAATTTGAACACTATGTAAAGAGCATCTAAAATTAAGAAATTGAGTCTGGGGAGATAGCTTGGTTTGTAAAGCACTTGTCATGATTTGATCCCCAGCATCCATGTAAACATCTGAGCATGATGCATGTGCTTGTAATGCGAGCACTAGGGAGGCAAATACAGAATGATCCTTGGGGCTCACCAGCTAGCCTGCCTACTCTAATTGGGGAACCCCAAAACCCAGTGAGAAACATCTCAAAAGACAAAGTGGGTGAAACTTGAAAATGACAACTGAGGTTGACTTCTGGCTTGCACATGCAACTACACACACACACACACACACACACACACACACACACACACACACACACCATGCACAAAAATTAAATTATTTTTAGTGTGTTTAGGTTTAGTAATGACTTTTCAGTTATATTTCTTATGCTTTAAGGATGCATACTAATACACTTTGGACCAAAACATAAATGAAAGATTTGAGTTATTGCAAAGTTTGCCCAACCCCCAAAACAAAGGCCAGCAATGAGCCAAAATTGCTCTTGAGTTTGCAATGGTTAATAACAAGCGATGAAATGTGGGGTTTGTTATACCATCCTCTATGCTCAAAATGTTGCTTAAGGTTTTACATCAGGAGGCCTGTGCTGGTTAGTTGTGGTTTTGTTTGGTGTTTTTTGTTTTTTGTTTTTTGTTTTTTTTGTCAATTTGACACCAACTAGAGACACCTGGGAAAGAGAACTTCACCTGAAGAACTGACTCTATCAGTTTGGCCTATGGGTATATCAGTGGGGTGTTGTCTTGATTAATGATCGATGGAATAGCCTGGTCCACTGTGGGCGGCATCACCCCTAGGAAGATGATCATAGTCTGCATAAGATAAATATCTGAACCTGAGGCTGGAAGCAAGCCAGGACCCAGTGTTCTATCTCTGTCACTGCTTCAGTTCCCACCTCCAGTTTCCTGCCTTACCTTCCTACTTGGATTTGCCTCCATGAGGGACTGTGATTGGGATGTATAAGCCAAATAAAACCATTTTCTCCCCAAGTTGCTCTGGGCCAGAGTGGTTTATCACAGCAAGAGAAAGCAAACTAAGTACAAAGTTTTAAGCCCACACATTCACGTCCCCACTTGATTATTCATGGTTTGCCTCTGCCGGTCCACCTATAATGAGCATGTTAGATTAATGGTCTGGGTTACCAAGCTATTTGAAAATGAACCCCACATTGGGGGAATAAATCACACTGTAACTGTGACATATTTCCCTTGATGGTGTTGTATATCATTTGTCAATGAATGTTAATAAACGCTAGGTGGCATAGTGATTACTTTATACTAAATGGGCAAAAGAGAAAACCGATTATCTCACTGACATGAGTAAAACTATCTGTCAACCTTGGGGCATGATGACATCACTTTTGAAATTATGTCATTTCTTAATAGATGGAGGTATCTTTTTTTCATTTCACAATTACAGTGTTGCCTATATATTACAGTTCACCTAAACCTAATCTTTCAAAATTTTGTTTACATGCTAACAATTATTCTTACATTTGCTCATCTTCTAATATTTTATGACATGGCTGTGGATGAAAACATCTTTTTCATTTTTAAATTACAGTCTTGCCTACCTATGACTATGTAAACTTATTTCTTAAGCTTGTTTTTATATAAAAATATTTGCTTTTGCATGTGTTCATTTCCCAACATTTTATAACATGGCTGCACTCTGACAGAATAAAACTGAAATTGAATTCTGCACAGTTATGTAGGGAGGAGAATTTTGTATTCTTCAATCAAGACTCACACAAAATATTCCAATGCTATAAAAATTAATATGAAGTAGCCCTGAGTCTTTCTTTAATATCTGCATGTTGCTTCCCGCTTCTAACTCTTGTGTCATTAATTGGTCCCAACTCATATGTTAGTGTTCCTTCCAGCTGACTTTTTCATTACCAAAATAATATATCATTCTATTTTTATAGTCCATGACTAATTCAGGAAAGCACTGAGATTTTAATTAATGGCTTTTGATTTAAATATTCTAAGTACATTATTTTAAACAACAAAAATAAATAAATACAACTTAGACTCCGGGGATACTGTAGAAAAAACAGTGCAAATATTTGGCTGTCTAGAGATTCACTCTGCTTGGTGGTATTGGCCCACTTTTTTCATTTTGCCGGGGTTTCAGTATACTTCATTCAATCCTTCATTAACTAAATATCTAGGTACTTCCCACGTGAGTGGATTCGAGCAGATGCTAAGAATACAGAGGTGAGCACAGCACTGAATCTCCACAGTGGGACCTGAGGGAGAAATCTTTAAGAGTTGGCGGCAGGCAGAGGCGTTAGGAGCAAAGGTAAATTCGGTGGTGTTCAGGAAGAGAGCCAGTGTACCGTGCAGAAGCATGGTTTAGAATAACGAAGAAATAAAAGACAGTGGAGAGGCACATCACAGTATGGTGAGGTTGAATTCGATGACCCGTTAGATCCTTCCACACACATAATTGCATAGCAGTGGCATCAGAAGATCTTGGCTTCACCGTTTGCCATTTCCGTGATTATTTGTAGACTCTTTTCTTCTCTAAATCTGTGCCCTAATCCATCAAACAGTGGTGTTTACGTAAGACGATACACTCAAAGCCTGTGCTTGGCATTCCCTACCTAAACAGCGACGGTTAATATTTGCTTTTGCATTTCCCTTCTCGAAACATCGCCTGTCTGTGTTCTTATTTTTATTCCAGCAAAAGTCCTGAGAGTGACTTGGGAGATTTATAACAGCCTTTATCATTTTTGTATTTACAAAAAAGGAGACTCAAACTCAAACAGGATGCATCTGACACGATCGCAGAATCCCTCCGACCTCCCATTCAGCCCTCTATTGACCATCACACAGGATTCTATTTTAGCTTCCGTTTGAACAAGCAAGAAGCTTCATCCCCTACTGGGGACTTGTACAGATTTGTTCATCTCGCACCTCGAGATGTCAGGTTCCCCTTTGGGTTTTTCCTACTCTTCCAAAGGATCGATCTTAAACAGAAGCACTTTCTCTCCTGCTAAGCCTTGTGTTTCGGAGGTTCAAGGTTATGAATGTCCTGCCAGTCAACCTGTTTGAATGAAGACCTGTAAGTGTTTTTAATCATTTTTATGTGCACTAAAGTCTCTCTCCTATCTTTCTTCCATTATTTTGGATTTTTCTGAAATAAAGCTTTCTCTACAAGCTGTTTCTCAGGAAATCCTTAAAGCTTCTGCTAGAAATTGCCTCAATGGGATAGCATACCTCAGATAAAAAGTCACACCATCTTAGTCTGTAAGTTCATCCTCTCTTGAAAATTCAGACACAAAGCCATGCCTAGCCTACTTTTTACTTGAATTGCAAATAATAAAGAGAACTAAAAAATCTACCATGGCCTTAGGAGAATGAGAGGAGGGTGATGGCTCTCTGGGCACTCAGTGTAACAGTCTCTCCTCCATTTAAACATTTTAGAGCTGACCTCTCTGCTAGCTAAAAATGTCAGGACAGGGCTTCCGGGCTCTAGCTGTCATACACCCAGGTGTATAACACCATCTCAATTTTCTCCCAGACAGTTCCTGTGTGATCCGGAAGGAACACAAAGATGTTTCCTTTCTCACAGTCATTGGAAAGTGATGCTCAATGATTTTCTGTAACTGTTAAGGAAATTTAAATGCACTTTAATTTATTTACTGAAGTTCGTTCTCTTCTTTGTATATGCCAGATTCTCCTACTACCCAAACAAAGGGTCTTTTTCTTAATTCTCTGTATCCTAGTTGGGTTGGGAAAATGCCTGTAACCTGTGCCTTGTGCCTACACCCTTGGCTCTATGGACCCCCTCTGAGCACTGATTTCCCTCCCTAAGCTATGACAGTGGCATCCTACTTTAAGTACTTAGCATAGCTCCCTGCATATGCTAGGCAGGAGCAGAGAAAATGTAAATCAAACTGAATTCTCTGATCTCAAACCCGAAGGACTGTATGTACTGAAAAGGTGACGCCAGGAAGAATAATGCATTCCTTTGAAGCCTTAGAGAAGGAGGGAAAAAATATTAACAATGAGAGTGTATTTCAAATTATGGATCTCAGAATCCTAAGTTCTTAATTCAAGCCATAAACGCAGGCATCAAATTGTTCTTGCTACAAAAGGAAAGAGAGTGAGATGGGAGGGGGTATATGCTGATGGTTTGGGTTGTTTTTATGATGGGAGAAACCTGTCTCTCATGGAATTCAGGCTGCTGCATGTAGCAGAGTCATTACAGCTCAGCAAGCGTAAGGCTGTCAAAGGTCTCACTTTAAGTGTGTTTCCCTGAAAATTATCTCCAGCCATTTGTCTTGAACAGTTTTTTCCCCCCAAAACAAGCTCTTTGCTGAAAAAAAAAATGGACAAAAGGGAAAAGAACTGAATATTGATGCAAGGCATCAATACCGACAAGAGATTCCCAGAATAGACAAGAACACAAAGCTTGGCTTGTAGGTTTCCTAACTACTTGGGGACCTAGTAGTTTATATTATAATAATTATAATATTATATATAATATTATAATATTATAGTAATATAGTAATATAATATTATAGTAATTTATTTTATAAAGAGAAAATTGCATCCTGGGTAACACTATCATTGGACTCTTTGTTACAAATCAATCAGTTAAGCCAGGTGGTCCTTTACAACTTTTCAGTGTTATGGTTTTAATCAAAGACCACCAGAGGCAATGTAATCATTAAAAGATAAGCCATGGTGTAAAGTCACTGGGAGAGTGTCCTTTAAGGAGATATTGAGACGCTAGCCCCTTCTCTGTCTTTCTTAGCTTCCTAGCTGCTGAGAGATAAACAATGCTCCCCCTGCCCATGGTACACTGCACCATGACAGAGTCCAAGCAACCCTGTCATGAAACTACTGAAACTGTGAACCAAAATAAACACTGATTCCTTACAAGAGGTTCATCTTAGGATGTTTCCAGGTTATCCATGGAAATTTAACACATAGATAGTATATGTTAAATAGGCACATAATGAAAGATCTGTAAGCTTCCCCGAAATATCTCCTAACATGTTTTATAACTGCTGATACTGGGCATGGTGGGTCAGATCTTTAACTCTACCACTCAGGAGGCAGAGGCAGCAGGTCTCCGAGTTATCTGTGATACATGATTCAGGACTCACAGTCCTTTGATTCCCCTGTCTCTTATCCCATGAGAAAGTGAATCTTGGAGCATCTTGAGTTTCCCTTTTTGCACTAGCCACCCAGATGCTCAGTGTCAATCTGTGGCTTAGTTTAATAAAGAGTCATTCTAGCAACATTTTTTTAAAACCTCAAATATTATGTCATCTTAAAGGCAACGTTAAGTAACTGAGCTAAGACTAAACTCAATTATCTCTGCAGCCTAATCTCCAAATATGCTAAGAAGTGGAGATTAATCACAGGAAAGCAGTGCTTTGAGGCTGAAGGATACAGGCCTTAAACTGAAAAGGTTCAGGGTGGGAAGTGGTAAAGCAAGACATTGTGGAGGCAACAAAAGGAAGGGAAGTTTGTTTTGTCATTATAAAATGCAATATTCCTAATCACTAAATAAGTCAATTTTCTTAAAATTAACCAGTCTGGGAAGCATACCAAGAAAGGAGGCCAATCAGAGTTAGTTCTGTGTGCTTTTTAAGCGTCTTGTAGCTGGTCTTACTAGTACGCTCACATTTGTTCTGGTCTTGACCTTTAGTTTTAAGACTATGGCCACATTATATATTGCTTTTAAGCCAGTTGCGAATCTTTATAGAATAAATAATGGCAAGAAGTTATAAATAATTCTAGCTGCTAGAGAATGCAGTTGAGGTAGAGCCTTTCAAGAAGAGTAAAACTCAGACCAGGAAAATAATAGGAAAATAGATCAGAAGTGAAATAGCACCGTGCTTAATAACTGTCCACTTGGAGTTTGCAGCAGCCTTACCGCACAGTAATCCATCTAGTCTCCTGAAATTAATTATCTGTCTTAAACACAGATTAGATCGCATTACTTACCTAATTTACATAATCATATTGCTTATGTAATTATCTGTCTTAAACAAAGATGAGATCATTTTGTTTTTTTCTGCTCAGGAACCATAGCAGCCGCTGTTGCAGAATGAAGTCCAAGTTCCTGAACGTGACATTCAAAGACCTCAGAATAAGCTATCTCACCAGGCAGACTTTAACTCTTTCCCACCTCCAACCATTACCCCACCCACAGAGAGTTCCTGGATGTGCCCTACCCTGTATCCCATTTTCAAGTCTTTTCCTTCCCTTCATTCTCAACCATACAAAAACAACCCTTGTTGACTTTCTTTCTCTAATGCAGCATACTTCCCAGCCTTGGTTGACTGTAAGGCAACTTGTTAGTAGCTACAAGTAGAGTTTATGGCATTGGAAACCTTCTTGGCCTGGTGGCAAAAAGCCCTGGAAGGCCAGCTGTCCAGGAGTCTGAAGCAGGAGGATCACAGGTTCAAGGCTTCTCCTTAACTTAATCAGATTCTGTTTCAAAAGAAAAAGCAAAGAGAGAGTGGGAGTACAGCTCTCTCAGAGAGTAGTTGCCTAGTGAGCTGGTCAGTTGTAACTGGATGGAAAAGCTCCTACCGCAGCAGTGCCTGGGAGGGATTTTTCCAGAGGTTATTAACTGAGAGGACAGGATCTACATTGAATGTGGATGGCTCCGGGCAGGGACTGGATAAAGGGACAATGAGCATGTCAGCTGAGGGCCCCATGTTCCTCTTTCTCTGCTTCCTGATCCATCAGGCTGTGAGCAAGCGGCCCCTTCCCACAGTGAATAGGAGCTTATCCATGGTGTGACTTTTCTACTATGAACCATGAACCAAAATACATCATTCCTCCTTTCAGTCACTCCTTCTCAAGCCAATGGTCACTTCAATAAGAAAACCAGCTATGCCACCAGCCATGCAGGACGCCAGTGGTTCAAGTCCCAGCACAGCAAAGAGAAAATGAAATGAGAACCTAAAGCATGAGGCAATGGCATGGAGGTCACTGAGTGACACTGGGTGAGTGGACTTAAGCAGGGGTTCTCAACCTGTGGGTCCTGACCCCTCTGGGACTGCATATTAGATATGTACATTATGATTCATAAAAGTAGCAAAACTACAGTTGTGAACTGGCAGCAAAGATAATTTTATGGCTGGGGGTCACCACAACATGAGGAAATGTACTAAAGGCTTGCAGCATTAGGAAGTCTAAGAACCACCTGTCTTAAGAAGACTTAGTGGAACCCTGAAATGTATTTAGTAGGGAATTAAAGAAAAGCCAGGGGACTGCTCTAAGAAAATGCAAGATTAAAACAAACAAACAAAACCTTTATAACCAGTAGTAGAAAGTTGGGCCAAGTTTTCACATGTGGTAATGCAAAAAAACCCTAAAAAGCATTCCTCAGGAATTCGATGACCTACTTAAACAGATTTTCCTGTGAAATATTAAAAGAGCCACCTGCCTCCTTGCTGCCTATGATAAAAACACAAAAGTAGTCGATTGTGCTAAAATACAAACTGTTTAGTTTGCAAGCAAAAGCTTAGAAATTAAGAAAAGAGGCAGATACTGCTGGATGCAAAATAAAACTGCTTTTAATTCTTTTACGTCCAAAGCAGAGAGGAAAGGTTTAAATGTGAGATCCCACCTGAAATGGGAGTTAGGAGAGCATCTGTTACATCCTCAGAAATATACAAACCAATGCCTTCTGGGTTCTCACAGACGTAAACAAAGAACTTCACAGGGACTAGAGAGCAGCCTCAGTGGTTTGGTGTTTGCTACTTTTCTAGAGGACCAGTGTTTACTTCCTAAAGGTATGTCCCACAGCTACCAACCACCTGTACGTAACGCTAGCTTAATAATTGTGTGTATATGTATGTGTGTGTATTTGTGCATGTGCATGTATGTGCATACACTGTATATATGAATGTGTACATATATATCTGTATGTGTGTACATGTGTGTATTGTGTGTTTGTGTATAAGTGTGTGACTGTGTGTATGTGTGTGAGAGTGTGCATGTGTGAGTATATATGTGTGTATATATATTGTATATGTGTGTATATATGTATGTATGTGCATGTGTATATGTGAGTATATATGTGTGTATGTGTATGTATATATGTAAGTTTATGTGCATATGTGTGTGAGTGTAGATGTGTGTATATTGTATATGTGTATATGAGTATGTATATATGTATGTATGTATATGCATGTATATGTGTATATGTGTATGTTTCTGTGTGAGTGTGTTATGTGTGTGAGCATGTATGCGTGTACACACAATTGCAGAAGGGTAGGAGGTATGTCTATGGAGTCCAGAAGAGGGTATCAGATCCCTCTGGAACTGAACTAACCGGTGGTTCTGAACCTTGACATGGATGCTGGAAACCGAACTCTGGTCACCAAACTCTACTGTTCAGGAAAAGCAGCAAGTGCCTTTAACTTTTGAACCAGCTCCCTGACATCAATCCAATTTAATTGTAAGGGAATTCTATTGACAGAAGTGTGTCAATTTCTCCTAAGAGGGACAGAAGCAATACATGAAACATTTGCCCTAGAACCACAACTACTGTGAGCAGAAACTAAAATCCCCCATTTGCAAACATGGATCAAGTCTGTGGAAAAGAAAGACTACCTTGAAGGTAGTCGGGACCTGGAGATGCAAACTCAGAGAACAGAGCTGAGCTCTACTAGGGTAGCAGCATTGTGCCCCACTGCTTCTTAGAACTGTATCACTAGTGCATCGTTAGTTACTGTTCTTGTCACTGTCACAGAAAGACACTTATACCACAAAAGCTTTAGGTTTTTTGGCCTGTGATGTCAGTTTATAACACTGGGGAATGAATGTTGGTTGAAAGGGCCTTCTTATGAAGGGAACGCATGAGAGACTTCTTACATCTTACTAGACCAGGAATAAAGAACATGGGCCAGACCAAGAGGATGACAATATCCAGAGGCCCTCCCTTGGTGACCTACGTCTACTACTCATGTCTCACCTCCTAAAAGTTCCATAGACTTCAAAGTAACACCACAAGATAGTACCAGGCATTCATAACATGAGTCTGTGGTGGCCAAATCAGGTCCAAACCACAGCTCCCAGAGATTGTGGTGTGCCTCTCGGGTTCATAGATAACAATTAAGATGTGCCCATCTCATCTGTGAGAGCAAGGCACGCCATTTCTTTCTTTATCTCACAGGTCCCCAGCTAAGGACCTGAACTTGAACTGGGTGAGTCACCAGCAGACTTGAGCTAACAATAATGATAACATCCTAGATCTCAAGCTTTAGTCTGGTGGGTCATAAATGTCACTTTTAGGAGCCCCTAGGATGAGACGAGTGCTTTGTGTGACATAGATTGTATCTATTCTAAAACAAGTCAGCAAATGATCCCACCCTCTCCCTTCAAGTGGTGTGATCTCTGTTCTCAGTTCACCCTAGCCCCCTTTGAAAGCACACACACAAGTGTACACATGTGTGCAGGTGTTCACACACAGACACACACGCACACTCACATGCACATGCACATGCACACGCACACGCACAGCCAATTCTGCTGTGACAAACAGAATGCATTTCAAGCAATTACAGATTGTAAGTATCGCTACAAGACACTGAGACAATTCATAAAACCCAGTACACTTCACCCCGTCGTCTAGAACACTCACTCTGGAAGATCTGGGGACTGTCATGCTGAGAGGAAGTTCATATGACACGGAAAATCCACATATAAATGTTCCATTCAAAATTCCTCTGTGCCAGTCAATGTCACCCTTCAGACATGAATAGAGTCAGTTCCAGGTGACTTGAGCCCTGGTGCTCTCAAGTAGCTCCTGGTGAGACAATAATTTGTGAGTCATACACAGAGCACTTCCCTGGGGTCTAAGTCTTACACACTGCTGTGAGTATGGAGGGTGTGGTTATAGTGAGCTGCCGAATGAAGGAGTTGTTGTTTTAAACAGCAGTAGTTGGGTCAGCACCTAGGAGATTATTGTGAGGATTAAATAAAACATGGATGTAAGGCGGAGGATGTGGCAATCAGCAAAATGAATGTTCAAAATCTAGGGATTTTTTGTTTATTTTGTTTTCCTTAAAATATCTGGCATGGCACAAGAGTTTGCAAGAGATGCTCTATCTAGACTTGTGGACTTGAGGGGGTGGCAGAGGTGGGCAAGAAGAGGGTGAGATTCTAGAGAGAAGGCAACCTCATTTGCATGTCGGGAGAAGGTTTTCAGTGTTCCGTAGAAGGGAAGTCTCTTCCGTTATGATCTATCACATTCTGATATTGGAGAAAACCAGACTGTGTCATTTTTTTGGTTCTTGCCTTCACAGCTGTCTTTGGAGCAAAGCTGCAAATTTTTGAATGGTTTGAGTGATAATTAATTGAGGAAATGAGAGACCATGCCCAGCAATTGGGGTGAATACAAGAGGGGCCACATGTGTCCCATCTTCCAAGGCATCTCCACAGTAGGAGAGGTTGTTTCCTCCTCTCCCCTTGGTTATTCCCTATGTTCCAGCCTATTCTGTCATCCAGTGCCACCCCTGTCATTCTCGGCCTATTACTGTCACCATGTCTCATCTTTTAAAACCACTACTGGGAGGAAATTTTTTGTTGTTTTTATGGAATCTAATATTTTTCTGAGGGAAAAAATCTCCTAGAATTTGGAGGTAGGTGGACCATACTTAAGAAACAAATAAATTCATTTAATTTTTTTTTTAAAAAGAAACACTTTAAATTACAAGGCACATTGGATCAGAAAATCACAAAGCCCTTTCATAAGTTTTCCCATGCTTGGTCACAGTCTATTCAAGAGACATAGGGAGGGGCAAACGATCCTTGCTGGTTCCTACCTATGGAGGCATCGCTTCGCATGGGAATGGTGGGGGAGGGGTGAATTTGCTAGTCTCATCTTACTTTCGAGGTATTTATTTGTATAGTCTGAGCTCAACCAGTAAGCACACATTCATTTGCATCTGATAAATGGTTAATACTCCATTTTGATTCTGGAAACCCTGCCAACTCCTAGTTCCTTTTGGATAAAGATCTTTCTGGCTCTGATCCTTTTGTTCCTCTACTTGGGAATGTTTAACGACCTTCTATGTCAGTTCACGTTTTACTTACGTTTACGTTATTAAAACAAAATATCCTAGAGTAATAACTCATTAGAAGAACAATTTGCTTTGGGTCATGGATTCAGAGTTGCTATCCATCATGATGGGGAAGGCATGCTGGAGGGCTCCTGTGGTGATGCTGTGCACATGACAACAGACCAAGGCGGAGAGAGACCTAGGTTGGAACAGGATCTGGGCTATAACCTTAAAAGGCCCAACCTTAATAACCTACTTCTCCATATTTCCATTTCCACAGCCTCTCAAATGGCCCATTAACTGGAAAACAAGTACTTACAACATGAACCTTTGGGAATTATCTCGGTTTGACCATAACTGTCAGTTTTCCATTACTAGAGCAAAATACGTGAGATTGTCAATTTATAGGGAGAGAAGGTTATCTTGATTCCCAGATGCGTGAGGCAGGGTTCTGAGGAGGAACAAAAGTGGTAGAGTGTGTGTGTGTGTGTGTGTGTGTGTGTGTGTGTGTGTGTGTGTGTGGTGTAAAAGAGTGTTTATTAGATTGGTTTGCAGGACAGGAGATGGGTAGTTCAAAACATGGCTGTCTGAACATCAGAAAAGCTGAGAAGCAAGGAGCTGCTGGGTCCATGGCTTAGATCCTCAACAGTCACAACCCAGCCCTAAGGCCCAGAGCTCCCTGCACAGTCACTGCTACTGAGTCAGCATCGGGACAGCTGAAGAGGCCGGGGTGTAGAGTCAGTGGAGAATGGCTACAGGATGCACAGCTCAGGGAGAGGAGGCAAAAGCTTGCAGGCATGCATCTCTCTCTCCTTCATGCCTGTTTAAGGTACCGTCTACCATGAGAGTGAGTCATACCCCTCAGTTGGTGGATCTGGATTGGTCAGTGTTCATTGTCAGTTTGGCTGAATTAACGTCATCTAGCAGACACACGTTGGTGAGGGCATTTGCAGAGAGGTTTAGTTGAGCAACGCCAGCATCTATTGCTTTCCTTTTCCTGACTTTAAATACAATGTGACCGGCCACCTCACACTCCTGCTGCCACCCTAAGACCACTTATCACCATGCCTTCCCCACCGTAATAGTCTGTACCCTCAAGTTAAAGTCCAAAGCAGCAGAGTCTGATGACTATGAACTGAAGTCTGAAAGCATTGCCTTGGGTACTTTTTCCTTGCTGCCACCAACGTGGTACTTTGACGAACGCTGTAGGAAGGAAGTTTATTGATTTGAGGGTATAGTACCTCATCATGTGCACAGTACTTCAGGATGCGACCGTGTGGTAGTGGAGGTCTGTTCAGCAAGTTGTATCCAAGAGGCAAAGAGGAGAATGCAAGATTTGATCTCAGTATTTACTCCAAGGGCACTCTCCCAGTGACCCAATTCCCTTCTTCTAGGCACCATCTGCAAAGGGTCCGTGCCTCATCCCAATATTGCCAAAAGTTCAACACACAGGTCTTTGGGAGAATAGTCAAGATTCAAGCTACCCGCTCAAATCCTTTGTAGTACCTGAAGTCTGTGCTAGGAATGACAGATCTTTATGTCCTTAAGGGTCCACAATTAAGACTTCAAAAGTTACTTGCACCACCCTTCTCCCTTGCCAAGGCAGGAAAGACATCTGAACACGTCCCCATTTCCGACATTCCCGTGGAGCAAATGTCTGCCTGCCCCTGCACAGAATTCTCTCTGCAGCCAAGGGATGAGACCCATTTTGTTGTAGTTAAGCAAAGCATGTGAAATGAAATGAATATGATGAAAAGAGAAAATGTCAGCTCCTTAGAAGGCTCCTCTCCATACTCACAACACGACAAATTAAATATGCAAATGCCTTTGCTCCTTGAACCAATCCTTTGAGATTCCAAAAATATCTATAAATTGAAGCCAGAGGACATAGCTCCTAGTCATCTGAATAACAATTTTGCTGCTGAGGAAAGGGCAAACAGTAAATAATTTCTTTTCACTTAATACTAGAGATACAAAAAAAAAAAATAGGACTTTTACATTTATCTCTAAAACACTGCCCAAAAATTGTCTTGGCTCTAGGGAAAGATTTTAAATACAACCAATAAATAACAAAGGGAAGAGGACTCCAAAGATTGGTTTTTATACTTATTTTGAATTCAAGTTGTATTGTCTCAGGAGAGGGGGATAGGGAAGAGAGAATAAATGATGAAGTCCATAGACCTTTCCCATCGGGACAAACTCTTGGAGATAATGGGACAGAAATGCTTGACAGGTCCCCCCAAGGAGAAAGCCAAAAAGCCCTTTAAGCAGTTGCTGCAGAAATCTAACAGCAAATTGCTAAGATTTCTCACCCACTAAAATTCTAGAAAAATGAAGCAAAATTTGCAAGTAGCTAATTCTAACTTCAGGTCTCATGTTGCTCTTGTTACATGCCAAGGAGTGGATTATGATGACAAGAATTCTTGACTATGTATAGCTACATTTCCAGTTACACATAAATATTTAGTAGATTTAATACATATCACCTGGCATTTCTGCAACTACTGATTTAAATAATTAATTAGAATGTCAAACACAAAAGTACTATCAAAATTGGTGCAGTGATATAGGACATTTCTCTGCTTCTGTACTCATAGATTTTGCAGAGCCCTAGAGACTCTCTATTGAAGAAGTCTATGGCATAGGATCAACACCCATAGGCCAAATATTCCAGGAACGTGAAGGGAAAAGCCTCTGGCAAAAGCGAGATGAATCATTAAGATAGTAGAAAATGCAAGCTGTTGGCCACCAGTGAAAGTGATACGTTATTAGGATGTATAATTTTCAGCAACTTTCCCTCATCCTGTAGATGCACACAACTCCTTCCATCAAGAGGAAGGATCTAACACTTTGTCCCTTAGCTCAGGCCTGTTTAAGGCCTTATTTTGAAAGCAAAGGTAGTGAGAGGCCTGCCCTTCACCAAGACATCAAAACAACCAGAAGATGCCTTGCAGTTCCCACTTACTGTCTTGGAAGTGAGCTACTGCAGGGCCACGAGACCACAAGAAAAAACAAGAACAGGAAGCTCCTTGACTTGGATGTAAAAATGCCCTGCACAGGCTCATGTGTTAGGTCACTTGGTCTTCAACTGATACTATTGTTTGGGGAGTGTCTTTGTTAGGGTTTTACTGCTGTGAACAGACACCATGACCAAGGCAAGTCTTATAAAGAACAACATTTCATTGGGGATGGATTACAGGTTCAGAGACTCAGTTCATTATCATCAAGGTAGGAACATGGCAGCATCCAGGCAGGCATGATACATGGTACAGGAGGAGCTGAGAGTTCTTAAATCTTCATCTGAAGTCTACTAGGAGAAGACTGACTTCCAGGCAGCTAGGATGAGGGTCTTAATGCTTATACCCACAGTGGCACAGCTACTCCGACAGGGCCACATTTATTCCAACAGGGCCACACCTTCTTATAGTGCCAATTCCTTGGCTGAGCATATACAAACCATCACAGGGAGATTGTGGAACTCTTGATAATAGGTGCCTAACTGGAAGAAATTGGTCGCTATGGGGAAAACCTTGAAGTTTATATCTTGGCCCCACTTTCTGTCCCATCTCTGCTCTCTGGCCTACTAAATTATTAGTAGCAACAGTCAAATACTCTGGCCACCACCAAGCCTCCTGCTACCATGCCTTAGAGGACTGTATCACCTCACACCATGAGCCAAAATAAATATTTCACCATTTAAGCTGTTATTTGTCATAACAAGTGAAGATTAAAAAATATACCCAAACAGGCAATGGTATCAAGAACTGAGATCTTTGCTGGAATGTGGAATGAATCTAATCATGAGGTTCACAGTCCTTCTGAACTGGATTGAAGTTTGAAGCTGTAGACTGGAGAACCCTGGGATGCTGTAGGACCATCCTGGAAGACCAAAATGCCTGTAGGAAAATGGTAAGTAAAGGCTGTGCTCATGAAGTTTTAGAGGGGAATAAGAAGTCCGTCAGGGTTTATGCCAGGAGCCATCCATGTTATATTCTGGCAAAACACATTCTGTCTGTGTCCTCAAACTTTAGTGAGACTGAATTCAGAAATAAGGGACCAGTTCCTGTGATAGCAGAGATCTCATGACAAGGTAGCATCTGGCTGTTCTGTACTCACTGCTCGCTACTTGTTACCATTTGTAGTGATAACAAGTCGCGAGAAGAGCAGAAAGTATGAAGAACGTGCAGTTTGGCACATGGTGCAACGAACATTGTGGACAGCCTGTTTGTAATTCTTAAGGACATTAGTGCAACAATTAAAGAGAAACTACAGACTTTGCATAGAAACAATAAAAACAATGAATTACTTAGGCTGCCCCTATGGGAAGCTCTGGGGTCCAACCTTGTGAAAGAAGAGTGCCCGAAAAGTAGGCTACAAGAAAATGGCCACACTAGGGGAATGTTTTTCCAAGCTCAGCCACAGAGGCACACAAAAACTGAAGATGCTATTAAACAAAGGACCCATTCCACACCTATCGGCAGCAGAACTTGGCTATGGTGTCAGAGTAGTGTTGCTTAACAAGCCTGCAAGAATGGAGAGGATCATGGAAAGTTACGTCAGTTTCAGAAGGTTAGGTGTCATAGACTGTAGTTGGATTCTCTCCCTACAACTACTGAGCAGGTTATGTATGAAGCTGTGAAGTTACAATAGAGACTGAGATTGACTTTTCCTGGCATTTCTAAAGTTTGGTCATGTGATAGTTAATCTTAATAGTTGACTTGATTGGACTAAGAAATAGCTAGACTTGTAAAGTACAACTCTGGGTGTATCTGTGAAGGCCTGATGAGAGATAATCAAGTCATATAGTTCTGACTCAGTGAATGAACTGCTACCTCGATGGATTTATATAACAGCAGCATTATTCAAAGCCGGTGAAAGGAGAAGGGACCCAGTTGAGAGACTGGCAGTGTAAGTCCATCCTTGGAGGTCGTATCTTTTCCTGGATCTGTTCTATGTTTCCTTTGTCTGCTACCTGGCTGCCATCATAATGTAAACTGCCCTTCTCGGCCATGCCTTTCCCAGTATGATGGGCTGAAACCTCTGAAACCATGCATCGGAATAAATCTTTCAAACTATAAATTACTTTTCTTTCGGGTTTGGCCGTAGTAAAGCAAAATACTAATTAACACATACCACATGGTGGAATCCCAGAAAGTTGAACGACAAAAATGAAACAAGAGTAGCTTCCCAAAGTCAGTCATACAACTCTGGATAGAATGAAGAAAGAGAATGGCAATATTGTGGATACAGAGAAAAGAGAAGAGAAATTGATATGCAAGTATCAAGGTAATCAAAGTTCTTAAGCCAAGTACTAGAGTCACTGATTAAAGATCCCCAGGTAACTTCAGGAATTAAACCTCAGAATTATCCAAGCCAAGATGGAATGAGTAAATGAGATCACACACTCAAGCATACATGCACACATATAGCTATTGAGGGTTTTCCAGAACCATTGAGAAGGAACTGGAATGGTTTCTTGATATGTTTCAGCTATCTAACATATGGAGAGAGAGATAACAAAGGATGGAGGTTTATATGTAAGCTCTGCAGACCTTCTCAGTGAGCTAGACTTCACAAACCATATCTTTGCCAAGTGTACAACTAGACAAGCAACAGCCGTGTCTCAGAATTGAAGAAAATTCCACAACAGAAATGATACATACAAGGCTAATGTATGGGAGGTTTTACACTGAGGAAGTCATGTCTTACTTCTAGATGCCAAAATATTCTATAGACTGTCAAGTGACAAATTAATTAATATTTCAATGTCCTCGGAAACTGCTAGGACAATAAAAACTGTTTCATGAGGACATAAATTTTATTTGGTAATGAGATAAAATATAATAACCACAGAAGCCTGCAATTTCAAAACATCTGACAAATGAATTACTGTTTCCATGACACAAATCTTCAAGGTGACAGAAAGAAACTGAGTATTAAGCAACTTTAATAAAATATTCTGCATACAGTAAAATGAAAAAATCTTTAGAATTTTCACTTTCTATTGCTTGTTTCTAAATAGACTCCTTGATGAATCGACATATGTATTTGATACTAAAATATAGCCTTCAAATATTAACTCACTAGGCTATTCACAATTTTTAGATATTGTCACAGATATGTTATCAAAAGCATATGATTAGCTTCTAAAGATTCTATAAGAGTTTCTGTAGTTCCATTCTTCCTGCTATACTTGTGCACTAATTAATTCATTTATTAGGTAGATAATACTACCTTAGAGAAAATATTCACGTATGTGATATTAGATGAAAACAAAATAACAACCACTTGTTCCATATGTTTTTATTCTTTCAATCTTTCTGTGTCTAAAATATAACTATTCTAATAAAAAACCATCCCTAAGAAGCAAAATAAAGCCAGCATCCAGCTGTGATAATAAGACTTGAGACTGGGGCATATCAAAGAGTATTACAAACAAAATAACCATTTCTTGCAATACTGTGAAGTCAGAAAGGATGATAGGAAAAACAATAAAAACATTTTTCATACAAGGAAAAAAATTGAAGAGAAGAATTGATTAAAATTAATTGATAAATTGATTTTGTCACTAGTCAACTGATAAATTGCACTTTATAGAATTTTACAGCCTATAATCAGACGTGGTTGTGATAATATACCTAGAAATGCATTTCATAGATGAAAGCGCCAAATGAGAGGCTATGAAAACAGTAGGGTTCCAACAACAAAGTCTATGCTGACCACTTCAAAACAAGACAAGAATTTTGGAGGCCTTCGTAACATTAGGAATTCCTTCTCCATTCTTGAATACCAGATTACCACATTCCCAAGCATTTAGAATCAATGTCATCCATTTTTGAAATAACAGAGAAACCAGAATAATGTGAACAAAAACTTTTTAATTTGCTAATGCTAACATTTCAGCAATTCTTTAGCTAGGAATATGTAAGTACTAATGGTTACAAATTCTTTATTAAATATTTCAATTAGCAATAAGTGCTCCCTCTATGGTATTAAAAAGAAAGAAGATAATTTTAAAAGATAATGCTGTGCTCAAAGACATAGTACCCCATTTTAACAACTGTATAAAGTTCTTTTGGAAAGAACCTGTGGTTATTTGGTTTATATTCAATAGTTCTCAACCTGTTAGTAGACACAGATATTTTCATTATGATTGATAACAATAGCAAAAATTACAATTATGAAATAGCAACAAAAATAATTTTGTGTTTGGAGGTCACTACAACATGAGGAACTGCATTAAAGAACTACAACATTAGGAAGGTTAAGAACCACTGGTTTACATAGTTAAGGAATAGTTTATCCAGGGATGCTCCCTGATCACATGGCCACCAAAGCATAGAGAAAAGACAAGGATCCCAGTCCAGTCTCTTGATTCTCCATCAACTACTCCTTTCTCTACTTGATGACTATGCTTATTTGAACCTGAAATGTCTCCCACAGGTTCATGTTTGAGTGCTTGTTCCCCAAGCAGTTTCACTATTTGGAACGCTATGTATCTTCTAGAAAAAAATCCCCGTAGTGTAAATAAGTCTCTATAGGTGGACCTTTGATTCCAGCCTCTTCCTCTGCTTCCTAGACAGCTTCTGCCACATTTCCACTGCCATGCACTCTGCCATGCCCTTAAAAACCAAGAACAAAAATAAGCCTTCTTTCCCTTAAGTTGTCTCTATGAGATCACAAATGCAAAGTTAAGCTAACACAATGTCATCCGCTTTAACTTTGGTACAGTGAGTGGTCCAAGACTTGTAGAGCAAATGCCCATAAAAAGTCACTGCTTATCAGCTAACAAAAACACCAGGCCCTACAAAAAGGCTTGCAGCACGGAGCCCAGACAAAGACATATGCCTTCCATCATATACTATAAAGAAATGTCTTAATTGAGGTTCCCATTGCTGGGAAGAGATATCATGACCAAGGTAACTCTTATAAAAGAAAAAAATTTAATTAGGGCTAGCTTACAGTTTCAGAGGTTCAGTCCATTATCATCATGGTAGGAAACCTAGCAGAATGCAGGCAGACATGGTGCTAGAGAAAGAGCTGGAGTTCTACATCTTGATCTGCAGGCAGCAGGTGACTGTGTGCTGCACTGGGCATAGCTTGAGCATAGACGTCCTCAAAGCCTACCCCCACAATGACACACTTAATCCAACAAGGCCACACCTCTAAATAGTGCCATGCCTTATGGCCAAACATTCAAACATGTGATTCTGTGGGGGCCATTTCTATTCAATCCACCACAAATAAGGAATGCAAATAGAGAGGCAAATCAAGGATGTTCTTTAGAAGGACAAGCTTCAGCTTGATCAAACCCATAGTCCATTATATGAGTGGGTGTGAACTATCTCATCCTACCTTCCTGACTGTAAGGTCTCTGATAAGATTCAACATCACTTCAGAAAGTATCTATTATGGTTTTAATTTCTTTCTCTTTTTGAAAGTTTGTAGGGGAAATTTCAATTAATTTTAGACTGTTAGTACTTCTGCAGAGGACTACAAGATGGTGTGCAGTATTTTTAAACAAGGCCTAATATAAAATTAATTACAAAATAATTATTAAGTATATATATGCATAATATACAAATATATATTTAAACATGTAAATTTATTCATCTGTGAGTATGTGCATGTTGAGGTTTGATCTGTTGCTATGTATTGTAATGCGAAATTCTATACCTGAAGGTCTAGGCCTGCAAGAGACATACCAAGGTTTTGTTGTGCAAAAATCTTTTTCCTTGATTTAAAACTTGGTAAAATAAAATTGGCTACAGCCAGTTACTGGAGGTATCAGAAGTAGGTGAATTTGGAGTGATCTGGTTGGGAGGGAGGAGAGACTAGTGGAGAAGGAAGAAGGACAAGAGGGAGGAGGAAGCATCCATGAGCATAGATGAACCATGAACACATGGCCAGGAGAAGCAGCAAGTATCTGAGGTACACTTCTGGGGAGGTAGCAAGGCCAGTTGTTAGAAAAGTAGATTAGGGGTGACCCCCAGTAATTGTCAAAGTCAAATAAAATAACCATAGTCTGGGTTTCACTTATTTGTAAGCTAGTCAGGGATAAGCTTAAATTGGTTCTTCATGTGGTGTGTGTGTGTGTGTGTGTAGGTCTGTGTGTGTTTGTGTGTGTATTAGTGTATGTGATGTGAGTATGTGAGAGTGTGTTATGTGTGTGGTGTATTAGTGTATGGTGTGAAATGGTATGTAGTGTGTGTGAGTGTGTGTGTTATGTGAGTATGTGGTATGTATGTGTGATTTCTTTGTGTGTGGTATACATGAGTGAATGTGTGGTATGGTATGGTGTGTGTGTGTGTGTGTGTGTGTGTGTGTGTGTGTGTGTACTGACTGTGGTGTGTGTATTTGTGGTGTGGTGTGTGTACATGTCATGGAGTGTGGTATGTATGGGGTGTGAGTATGGGGTGTGTGTGTGTGTGTGTGAGTGTGTGTGTGTGTGTGGTGTGTGTGTGTGGTGAGGTGAGGTGAGGTTGATGGCAGAGAGGCTCAAACCAAGAGCCTCAAGCATGCCAGAAAATTGCTTTACCATTTATTCGCCATCTCCATCTCCAAGCATATTTTAAATCTTAGATTGGCTTCTTTCTTTATTCTATCACCTCAGCACTACTTCTAAAATTAAATGTATGCATATAATTAAAATCATTGCAATATCTGGGTTGGTGGGATGGCTCAGTAGTTAAGATCATGTACCACTGTTGCAGAAGATCTAGTTTGGTTCTAGCATCTGCATCAAGAAGCTCAGCTAAAGGGAGATCTGATGCCTCTGATTTCTACAGTCACCTGCACACATACTCATATATACAGAGAGAAAGAGAGAGAGAGAGACAGAGAGAGAGAGAGACAGAGAAAGACAGAGACCTATAAATACACACATGTACACATATATGCATACATACACCTATATACAAATACATATACAATACACATAGACACATGCATCCATATATACATACACATGCATTCATATATACATACACATATATGCATATTCATACACACATATAACCACAGACACTATAGGCTACAAAAACAAAAATCCTCTTTCTTTCTTTCTTAATCTGGTTTTGTCATGTATTTGTCACACAAGTGAAGAAAGGCTAATAGAGAAAATTGTTACGATAAACTTGAGAGTGTGGGTTTAGGCCTTTGGACTTAGCTTCTGGGAGAATGTCTAGGTGTTTGAAGCTGTGTGGTAAAGAAACCATAGACTTCCGTAAGCGGAGCCTAACTGGCCCATGTGGTGGGAGCTCAGAAGGTCAGGACACCGAGGAAATGTGAACAGTGGATGCAGCTTTTGGAATCTCAGAGGGGAACAAAGACTCTGCCCAGAGCTGAACAAGACTCATCTGTGTTATATTTTGGCAAAGGATCTGCCCACATTCTGCATGTGTCCTTGACTTATACTACCCCCACTATGATGGATTGCATACTCAACTGAGAGCAAAACAAACCCTTTCTTCAGTGGCTTTTGTTGAGTATTTTGTCGTCCCAGTGAGAACAAAAAACTAATACAACTCACTGTATTAGAGTGACCCAAGAACTTTGAAAAATGCCTTCAACCCAGAGTGACCAATCCGGCTTCTCAAGAGCACGTATGAGCAGTGAGCCTAAGTCCTGTACATCTTACTTTTCCTAGCACTGTGACGACATACTCAACAAAACAATGTAAGGAAGCGAAGATGTGGTTGGGCGCATAATTTTAAGGGATATAAAACACCATGGTGGAGAAAGCGCCATGGTATCTCAACACCAAACACATCACTTTCAAACCATAGCCAGTCCCAACTTTCATTGTCATTTCTTTTGGGTTGCTGTCAGCAAAGCTCCTTGGAGCTGTATGTTACTGTCTACAAGTGATTCCATGGCTCAGGTGATGTGGTGTCTTAAAGATGCTCCCTCACAGTACTCCTTTTCCTTATTTGCATTGGTCTGTTCAGCTACGGGGCTCCAAACTCAGCTAGGATAATGGAAGCGAGAGAGATCTTCCTCACCCAACGAGGGCAGTTGAGCCAACAAGTAATGTCTTACGTGGATTCGTGGCCATAAGCCTAGACATCTTCTTCCAGATGTGACTTACACCTTAGAAATAGCTTTTATCTTTCCAAGCCAGCCAGACAACAATCATCTAACCACCTTGATCCTCAATGATACACCAACAAGCTGACCAACAAGCTGACTTTTGATAATAGCCAATACAGATGCAGATGCAAAGGCACCCAATGGAGGAGTTAGGGGAAGGACCAAAGGAGCTGAAGGGGTTTGCAACCCCATAGCAAGACCAACAATATCAACCAAACAGAAGCCCCCCCATCCCCGGAGTTCCCAGGGACTAAACCACCAACGAAAGAGGACATGTGGAGGGGCCCATGGCTCCAGTTGCATATGTAGCAGAGGATTGCCTCATCTGGCTGGCATCCTGGGAGGCTTGAAACCCTAGCATAGGGGAATGCTAGGGTGGTGAGGTGGGAGTAGGTGGGTGGGTGAGCACTCTCATAGAAGGGGGGAGTTGATGGATGGAATAGTGGATTTGCAGGAGGAAACCGAGAAAGGGGATAACATTTGAAATATAAATAAATAAAAAACCGATAAAAAGAAAAGAAAGAAAAAAGAATTTGTCCCTTGCATATTTTTAATCCTTACAGGGATCCTTTGAGGTAAATATTTTTTACCCCATTTTGTTTCTGATTAAGGAAGAGGATGATAAAGAGGTGATATAGAACAGCTAGTAACAAGCAGTAATTGGGCTGGATTTGAACCTAAGAAGGCTGGCTACAGAGCTTGGACTCTTAACCACGTCTCCCTTAAACTCAGAGAAAGGAAACTTCATGCTTCCTGGAAGTGGCATAAATCCTATGTAAGATTGCCCCTTCCTTGGTACCATCTCTACCCAATATCCAAAATGTAGATCAGAGGTTTCTCACACAAGAAAATGAATAATGCACTCTACAGAGTAGTCAGCACCTATGTGTCTTAGAGGGTAGAGACCACCCTAATGATCCTTCAAAGGCATAGAATTAGCGATCTACCTTAAGTATCTTTGTTCTCCACCTGTATAAGAAATGTCTGGAAACTTTTAAACACTCATTCATAGCATGAATCCTGCACAAAGAAAAATAAGTCTTCATTTTCACTGTCATTTGACTGAATTCTAGTACTTTCTTCTAAATTTTGTTGAAATGCTGAAGTAGAATTGTCAAAAGCACTGTCTTCATAATCAATTGAAATCACATCTATCTTCAAACCACTTCAGTCTCCAGACACCAGACACACACACACACACACACACACACACACACACACTTCATTGAAATTTCTGCTAGATAACTGTACTAAGTTCAAATTCTTGTTATTAACATGTAATAAAAATATCTATAGTGCTAAATTAGAACTATATGTTAGTTGTTTTGTTAACATTATTTCAATGAAATTGTTTTTCTTCTTAAAACTATTTATTTTCATTGTATGCATGTGGTTTTGCCTGCTGATATATAAATGCTACATGGGCATGCCTGGTACCTACCAAGAAAAGACCAGGGTGTTGCATTTCCTGAAACTGGAGTTTCAGGTCAGTCTGGGAATCAAACTGTGGTCCGTTCCAAGAGCATCAAAAGCTTTTGACCACTGAGCCTTGTCTCCAGCTCCAGTGCTTCGTATTGTATGCAATACATTAATAAGATCATCTGAGAAGAAATCTCTACGCATAGAAAGACTCAGTTATCATTTTTATGTTACTTTTGTACATGCTAAGTTAGCACTTCCCGCTGAGTTACACCCTTAGCCCCGCATCCCTGCTGTAAATAGATTTTCCTCCTCTGCTGCACAGCCTTGCTCTCTTTCAATCTCTGGTGCACCTTAGATCTCATTTGTCCAGCGCAACCATTCTTATATTTTATTGTTAGGGTCAACTGTAGACCTCATCAAGCTCCAGAGAAAGCATAACAATTCGAAGGTTTCCCTTAGGAAGTTGCAGAGCTTTGGTTTAGAAATCAAAGCAAAATCTCTATGAAGAGAGAGGAAGAATTAGATGGAGCAAATATAAGATGCTTTTGTTTTTCCCCGTTCTTCCCTCCCTCCCCATGCCATCTCTCCTTCTGCAGGTTCCAAAACTATTGCCCCTTCCTCCTCCTCTCTCCTTCATAAACATTTCACCCTGAAAGCCTCCTGCCCATGAAAGCTCATCCCGAGACCTTTTCCTCAGAGGACCTGAAATGACCTGATTTACTCCTGCCCTGTTGTTTTTAGAGAATCACTATTGCTGTGGCTACACCCCTTACTTGTCATGACTAGGGAAAACATTCCTCTTGGTTTGCCCAACAGAGTCCAGTTACATTTGCTATCAGCATAATTATGTACAGTCCTCTGCACACCCTCAATGTCTCCCTTATTGTATGACAAATTCTACATTGACCTCTGGCAAAACCTGTTTTCAAAGAGTCACCCAATAAATGTTCCCCACAATATTTTTTTTTTGTGGAACACAACTCTTAAAAGATGCTTTAGGAAGGAAAAAAAATGGCTCACTGGATGAATCACTGAGGGAAATAAGCCTGTGAATTCACAATTGCTATCAGTGTGTTAAAATTGGGAAGAGGTCTTAATGTACAAAACCTTTCTTATCTTTGTGAGTACTAAGTGTTTCCCAAGCTACCATAAAACCATTTTCCCTTGAACCCATAATGCATTTTGGGTGGGTCTCTGCCAAGATCGATTCTCTCTATTAGCAGCTGCCCTTCAAGTCAGCTAGAGGTGTTGGGAGGTTCAGAGGGCAGCAACTTGCTCACTGAGAAACCTGGGCTGGATTCATGAAGCAACTGGGTTCCAGTCTGTTCTGGCTCCCAGGTCACCACTGAGTGTAACTCACATTAGCAACTGTGATCCACAAAGCCATTTTGGCCCTTGGTTAAGTGAAGTAATTTGGATCTCAGCGGTGCTTTTAATGGCTTCTAATTTCGCTCATAAAATTTTTCAATCATAAAAATCCTCATTTTTAGTACCGAATGGGGAATTTTGTCAGCAAATTACTTGATCTATAGTCAGTAAGGTAATTTCAAAGAGCCCCTTCCATCTGGCCAGTTTTCCTCCTCCCATCCTTGCCAAGACTATGCCTTATGCTCGGCTTTTCTATTGGAAGTAGGGGCAAGAAGTGTCCACATTGAGCACATATTGAGTTCATTCATCTTTTAGTTTCCCCTGATATGTTGTAATCTCACTAGATGCAGGTCCTTAAAGGATAAACAATACACTATAGACATATATGTAAACATAAGTATGTTCCCTTAGTGCTGTGGTTTGAATCTACATCTCCTTGAAAATTTGTATGTTAGGACTTGAACTTTCACGTGGTGGTGATGCTACAAAGGAGGGCCTCTGGCGGCAATTATTAAGTAGCTTCCATCGTGAAGCGATCAAGTCCGTCCTCACAGATGAGGTCGATGTCATTAGAGAAGAGGTTGCAGGCAGCTGCCTGACCCTATCCATAAGTACCCTGGTTGTTTTTTCATGCTATTCTGTTTCACCATTGAAGGACACAGAGTTGCCCTCTGCAGCTTGCAGAATGACATTTCACCTGGAAAGCAGAGAGAGGTTCACCAGACATTAAATCTATAAGAACCTTTAGACTGGACTTTCTGGTCTTTTGAGCCAGGAGCAATCCATTTCAATGATGGAATCTGAGATATGTTTACTATATCAGCAGCAATAGACTAAAAACACTACATATTTGGTTAAATGCTTTGAGCACTGTGCTTGTTTTGTTTGTTTTGTTTTGGCATAAAGGGAGAAGAAAAGAAAAAAGAACAAAAGAAAGGGTGGAAGGAAACTTAGGATGTTGGTAGAAATTGAAGAAAATCCATTGCCTAGCTTTGGGCTCACTCTTCCTTCCCAAGGAGACTACCTAGCAGGACCCCAAGAGCAGCCTGCTTCCCCATGGAAGCCTTTGTTGACCCCAAGACTAACCAGCTTGGAACCCTGCCCCACTAATACATCCCAGTTGAACTTGTCTAGCTCTGGGCTCGATCTCTCTCTCTCTCTCTCTCTCTCTCTCTCTCTCTCTCTCTCTCTCTCTCTCTTGTCCCAAGGAGGTTTGGAGGACTAAGAGCATCCTACTTCCCTGTGGAGATCTGCAGAGACCTCAAGAACTATGAGCTTGGAACATTGTCCCACCAAACCCTTGCCCGTGGGGTTCACCATAGGCACAACCAGCAAAGTCTGGTACCCTGACCTCTACTGTCTGGCCCATGCATCTTCCTGAGAAGTCCTTCTGCTATCAGAATCATCCAGCCAACACCAAAAGAACACAATCAACACGACCCAGAGCAACATGGCACCACCAGAGAACCCAGTTCTCCTACTACAGAAAATGCTAGATATCATAATGAAAATGAAGCACAAGATGATCCTAAACCCAATATTTTGAAGATGATAGAGGCCTTTAAAGAGGAAATGAATAAATACCTTAAATAAATACAGGAAACTATATCCAAACAGGTAGAGGTATTAAAAGAGGATGCAAATAAATATAAATAAATACAGAAAAATACAATCAGGCAGATGAACGATATGAGTAAAACTGTCCAAGACCTGAAAGGAGAGATAAAAGGAATAAAGAAAGCACAGACTGAGGCAATCCTAGAAATGGAAAACTTAAGAAAGAGAATAGGAACTACAGATGCAAGCATCACCAACAGAGTAGAGGAGCTAGAAGAGAGACTCTCAGGTGTAGAAGATACAACAGAAGCAATCAAACTATTGGTCAAAGCAAATACAAAATCTAAAGTGTTCATGACATAAAGCATCCAGGAAATTTGGGATAGCATGAAAAGACCAAATCTAAGAATAATAGGAATAAACAGAGAAGATTTCCAGCTCAAAGACCCAGAAAACATCAACAAAATCACAGACCACCTCCTTAACCTAAACAAAGAGATGACTATAAATGTACAAGAAGTTTACAGAGCACCAAACAGATTGGACCGCAAAATAAAATCTTCCTGCCACATAATGATCAAAACACTAAATATAAAAAATAAAGTTTTAAAAGCTGCAAGGGAAAAAGACCAAAGAACATGTAAAGGCAGACCTATCAGAATTACACCTGATTTTTCAACTAAGACTCTAAAAGCTTTCTAGGGCAGGTGTATTGCAGACTTTAAGAGACCACAGACTCTTAGACCATAGAATCATCCCAGACTACTATGCCCTCAATCACCACAGATGGAGAAACCAAGATATTCCCACAGGAAACAAAAGTTTTACACCATTAAAACCAAGAGTAGAGAGACACACATCCTATCACCACCAACATTAAAATAGCAGTAAGTAATAATCATTGGTCATTAATATCTCTCAATATCAATGGAATCAATTCCCCAGTAATACAGTACAGGCTAACAGAATGGATGCATGAACATAATCCATCATTCTGCTGTATACAAGAAACACATCTTAGCAACAAAGATAAACATTATCTCAAAATGAAGGACTGGAAAAGCTTTTTCAAGCAAAATTACTTATGAAACAAATCGCAGTAACCATTCTAATATCTAAGAAAATAGACTTTCAACTGAAAGTAATATAAGGACACAGGGAAGGACACTTCATATACATCAAAGGAAAAATCTTCCAAGAGGACATCTAAATTCTGAACACCTATGCCCTAAAAGAAAATGTCCACATTTATACAAGAAACATTACTGAAGTTTAAATCACATATTGAACCCCATATGTTAATAATCTTCAACAACCTACCCTCACCAAGGGACAGGTCATCAAGACAGAAATTAAACAGAGAAATAACAAAACTAACAGAAGTTATGATTCAAATGGACCTAATAGATATCTATAATCATTTCATCCGAACACAAAAGAATATGCCTTCCTCTCAGAACCTCATGGAACCTTCTCCAAAATTAACCATATGATTGGTCACAAAGCAAGCCTCAAAAGATACAAGAAGATTAAAATAACCTTATGCAATTTATCAGATCCTCATGGATTAAATCTGGACTTCAACAATAACAGAAAGCATAAATACTCATGAAAACTGAAGAACTTTATTCAGTGATCACTGGCTCAGGGAAGAAATAAAGAAATTAAAGACTTGTGAGAATTCAATGAGAATGAAGGAACAAAATATGCAAACTTATGGGACAATATGAGAGCAGTGCTAAGGGGAAAGTTCATAGCACTTGGTGCCTCCATAAAGAAATTGGAGAGCTCTCATTCTAATGAATTTAAAGTATACCTGAAGGCTTTAGGGGAAAAAAAAAGTAAAAACACCAAAGAGGAGGAGACAGCAGGAAGTAATCAAAGTTAGGGCTGAAATCAATCAGTTAGAAACAAAGAAAAACAATACAAAGAATAAATAATGCCAAGAGTTGGTTTGATAAAATCAACAAGATAGAAAAACCCTTAGCCATACTACTACCTAAAAGACAGAGACAGTACCCAAAATAACAAAGAATCATTAGGACCTACTTCAAAAGTCTGTGCTCTACCAAATTGAAAAATCTAAATGAATGGATGATTTTCAAAGCAGATACCAAATACCAAGAGTGAAATCAAGATCAGGTAACCTATCTATAACCCTTAAGGAATAGAAGCAGTCATTAAAAGTCTCCCAATCAAAAATGGCCCTGGACCAGATGGTTTTAACACAAAATTCTACCAGACTTTCAAAGAAGAACCACAAAATACAAACAGAAGGAACACTGCCAAACTCATTTTATAAGGTCACAGTCACCCCAGTACCTAAACCACACAAAGACTCAACAACAAAAAAAGAGAGAATTTCAGACCAATTTCCCTTATGAAAACTGATGCAAAAATACTAGCAAACTCAATCCAAGAATACATCAAAGACATCATCCACCATGATCAAGTAACTTCATCTCAGGGATGCAGTATTTCAATATTTAAAAATCCATCAATGTATTCAACTATATAAGCAAACCAAAAGAAAAAACTACATGATCATCTCATTAGAGGCTGAAAATGCCTTTGACAAATTCCAACAACCATCCATGTTAAAAGTCTTAGAGAGATCAGGGATACAAGGTGAACATCTTAACACAATAAAGCCAATATACATCAAGCAGATAGCCAATATCAAATTAAATGGAGAGAGAAAAATTAAAGCATACCAACCAAAATCAGGGATTAAGATAAGGTTGTCAACTCTCTCTTATCTCTCTTCAATATAGTATTTGAAAGTTCTAGTTAGAGCAGTAGACAAACAAAAGGAGATCAAGGGGTTTTTTAACAATTAAAGGAAGAAGTCAAAGTATTGTTAGTTGCAGATGATATGTTAGCATACATAAGCGACCACAAATTTTCTACCAGAGAACTCCTACAACTGATAAACACCTTCAGGAAAGTGTCTGGATACAAAATTAACTCAAATAAATCAGTAATCCTCATCTATACAAGCAATAAACAGGCTGAGAAAGAAGGGAGAAATAACCTTCACAATAGGCACAAATAATATAAAATATTTTGGTGTAACTTTAACCAAAAAAGTGAAAGACCTACACAAGAAGAATTTCAAGTCTCTGAAGAAAGAAATTGAGGGAGATCTCAGACAGTAGAAAGACTTCCCATTCTCATGGATCCCTAGGATGAACATGGCAAAAATGACCATCTTACCAAAAGCAATCTACAGATTCAATGCAATCCCCATCAAAATTCCAACACAACACTTTACAGATAATTGAAAGAATAATTAGCAATTGCATATGGAAAAACAAAAAATTCAGCATATGTAAAATAATCCTGAACAATAAGAGAATTTCTGGTGTATCACTATCTCTGACTTCAAGCTCTACTATAGAGCAATAGTAATGAAAACTGCATGGTATTGATATATAAACAGAAAGCCTGAACGATGGAATCAAACTGAAGACCCAGAAACAAATCCACATACCTATGAATACTTGATTTTTGAAAAAGAAAATGATATAATGAAAAATGGAAAGTATCTTCAACAAATGGTGCTGGTCTAACTGGATGTCTGCATGTAGAAGAATTTGAAACCAGATACACTAAATCTAATAGAATAGAAAATGGGCAATAGTCTTGAGTGCATTAGCACAGGAAACAACTTCCTGAACAGAACACCAATGACTGAGGCACTGGTCAAGAATTAATTACTTGGACTTCATGAAACTGAAAAGCTTCTGTAAGTCAAAAGATATCATCATTAGGATAAAACGACAGTCTACAAATTGGGAAAAGATCTTTACTAAGCCTACATTTAACAGAGGGAAAATGTATATAAAACTCAGGAAGTTAGACACAAGCAATCCAAATGATCCAGTTAAAAATGGGGTACAGAGCTATACAGAGAATTCTCAACAGAGGAATCTCAAATGGCCAAGAAGCACCTAAAGAAATGTTCAATGTCCTTAGTCATCAGGGAAATCCAAATCAAAACAAATCTGGATTCCAGCATATTAGCCATAGAGTACTGAATAACAATACTATAATTTAAAGACACCAAATATAATCAACCTAAAAAGCCCAATAACAAGGAGGGCCCAAGGGTGGGTGGTTGAGTCTTTCTCAGGAGAAACAAAATAGACATCAGAAGTTGAAGGAAAGGGGACAGGAAGCTGTATAGAGGGATCAGATGTAAGGCCAGCAGGGGAGAGAGAAGGAAAATTGGTGGTTAGGGAGGAGCAATCTCTAGGATGTGTCAGAGATCTGATAAATGGACACCACAGGGTCTATGGGGGGTTACTCTAGCTGAGATTCCTAGTAGTGGGGGATATGGATCTGGAAGTAGCCACTTCCTCTAGCCAGGCATGACTCCCAGTGGAGGGATGTTGACAATAACCCATCCAAAATGTGTCCTGCCTATGAGAAGTCAAGGGACCAAGATAGAGCACAGAGGAAGGGAATTGTCAATCAATGACTGCCCCAAATGGAGACCCAGCCCATGGGCAAAAACCAGTCCCTGACACTATTGATGATACTCTGTTATGCTCGCAGAAAGAAACCTACCATTACTGTCCTCTGAGAGACTCCATCCATCAGCCAATGGAAAGAGATGCAGAGACCCACAGTCAATCATTAAATGGAGCTCAGGTAGTCTTATGAAAGTGTTGGGAGAAGGACTGAGAGACCCTAAGCAAACAAGGACTCCACAGCAAGATCTACAGAGTCAACTTTGAAACCTTTGAGGTTTCCCAGAGACTGAACCACCAACTAAAGAGTGAGCATGGGCTGGATATAGGCCCCTTGCACATATGAAGCATATGAGCAGTTTGGTTTTCATGTTGTTTCATATTGTGTCCTCCAACAACTGGAGTAGGGACTATCCCTAAGTCTATTGCCTGTCTGCCGTTGATCCTGTGCCTCTAAATAGACCCCTTATCTTGCCTCATTGGGAAAGGATGCACCAAGTCCTGCAGTGATTTGATATGCAGGGGAGGAAGGTAGTGGGGAGTTAACAACCAGGGCTCCCCCTTTGCAAAGGGAAAGGGGAGGGTGGAGTAGAAGGAGGATCTTTGTGAGGGTGTACCGGAAGGAGGGGGGCTGATACTGGGATGTAAAGTGAATAAATACCAAAACCTACTTTCATAAGTATTCATATATCAAAGACCCCAGGGGGAAAAGATTAACAAATAAAGTACTAAGGCCCACTGGATTTTTACCGAAGGAATCCTGATTCAATTCATATTTGCTTCGTGCTACAATTTGCCATCTTCCAAACTACTGCTTAGACAAAGTAATTATGAATTAGAAGAAACGTTATATTGTGTAGTGTTGATAGGCAGAAAGGGCCAAATGCTGAATAACACTCAGGGATATGAAGACTGTTCTTTGTAGCAAGACTTTCAATTGAAAAACATAGACACCCAGGAGGGACTGTTTGTGAGGAGGAAGGGCACTTGTAAGAAGGAAGGGAGAAGACAAGAGAAACTGGGAGGTCAATCTGAGCAAAGTATGTTGATACACATACAGGGACTGGCAGAAGGGAATTTATTATTTGGTATGCTAACTAAAGCAATTAGTAAGTTGTTGACAAAACCATAAAGCCAAATCTGTTGCTTTGAAGAAAGCAATACACCACAATAGTATTTCTTTAACTCTGATAAGCACACATACTCGGGTCATTTGTGTCAAGAGAGACAAGGATTCATGTATGCTAAGTAGTAATCTATCAAAGTGTAAACTGAGCAAAAAGTCATAAACTAAAGGTGATAGACCACGCCTGTAATGTCAAATAGAATCAGGAGGATTGTAGCAAGTTCCAGGGCAGCCTAGGCTGAATAGTATATTCTAGGTCAGCCTGAGCTATATAGCAAGACACCATAATGCTAGGCAGGCAAGCTACCAGTTGGGCTACATCTTCACTGTTGGTACTTCAGTGCTTAGCATACGTTTTATTTTCTACTTTTAAATTAATTAAACTACAGAACTACTTTTCATGCATCATTAAAACAAAAGCAGAATGTGGGAAGCTTAACCATGGTGCACAATGATGTCCACTGAGCAAAGTCGAACCTAACTTCCTAAGCTTGTCTTAAAACCTGTTTATGCTGCTAGGCTGGATAATAGCACTTTCTGCTCTTATAGAAGGCCTGAGTTCGATTCCTAGCATCAACATGGTGGTTCAAGGGCATCTGTAATTTCAGTTTTAGGCATCCAGTGCTCTCTCCTCTTCCCTTTAAGATCACCAAATGTGCACATGATACACTAAAAGACATACAGCCAAAACACAGATACCATTAGTAACTCTAATTTTTACAAAATTTCAAAGTGTTGTGAGATGACAGGACAATAAAATAAAGACTTTTTGCAGGACTCTAGGTCTGCCACCTGCCACCACCACTGCCATTATCTTCTCTGGCCCCTGTTACTGCCTCTTGCTGCCTCTGTATCTCCCTACAAATAGTCCTTCCCCTACATTATCACCTTTTCTAACATCTGGGTCATTCTGTGTAACAGAGCCTAGTGGAACTGCAACATAATTGAGCTCCGGCAACTGAAGAGAATGCTCTGCCTGACTCAGTGACTCTCCTAGGCCCCAGATACAAAGCCTGGGCCTGGGAATCCTATGTGCAGCTGCTGCCGTTCTGCATGAGTCCACTTTAGAGATTTTAAAAAAGTGCCATTGGGCTCTTTCACCTCTACTGCACTCCTCCCCAGGTGTTTCCAGGTCCTGTCTTCTAATGTCTATCTGGGGATTGTGACCACCATAAACTCAACTCCATGGCAAAGCAAACTGCAAGCTGGAAGCGGTGCCTTCTGTTTTAGAAAAGTCATCTGCCCGCATTTGGTCAAAACAAAACATCTGTCGGGGGACAGACAGATTTCATGCCTCGCTCCAAACTGTGTACTTGACACCGCTCTACTTAAACGTGCTGCTGACAGCTGGAGTCCAGAGCGAGTAGAAAGCCTTCGCTCTGTAGTTTGTATCTCTGTCATTGAAAGGCAGCACCATTCAATCAGCTAACCATGCTTTCAGCCAGAAAATTTTCACTCCCCTCTGTCAGAGCCGGTTCTGCCTTGTATGTCTCTGTTGACAGCATTCCCTATCCCTCATCTTCACTCCACTTCCAGCCAGCAGCACACGTCTCATCAGTCGTGATCGCATGATGGTTAGTACTATATGCCAACTTGACTGAGCTACAGGCTGCTCAGACAGCTGGTCAATGTTACGCCAAGAGTGTTTGGAAGGGTGTTTCTGAATGGTACCAGCATTTATATCAGTAGGCCAAATAAGACAGACAGCTCTCTCTGACATAGATGGGGCCCATCTCTTCAGTTGAAGGTCTGGTTAAAACTTAACTCTTTTAATGAAATCATGCCTTCGACCCAATCGTATCGATCTACATATCGTCTTTTCTTGCCCTGGGGTTTGAACTGAAATGTTGGCCTTTCTCCGGACTCTACCTACCAGCCTTCACAGTAGGGTTTAAGCTACCAGCTCTGCTGGGTTGCAAGACCTGTGAACTGAGACTAGAACCAAAGCAGCCAACAGCTATCCTCAGCCCCCCAGCTCCTGACTGCAGACCTTGAGGTCTGTCAGCCTGAATGACCAGATGAACCACTCCACATCTGTCTATGACTGTACACACTCGATTCCTGTATTCTGTTCCTCTGGAGCACCTAGCTGCTCCAGGTAGCCTCCTATCTCAGGGCCACTGTCAACTCTCCCTGTCTCATTTTCAATAGAACACGGAGAAGGAGTGATCTTGGACGACAACACACGTCCAACACAGCTCCACCCTGCCTCAAATCCTTGCAGGTTTCTGGTTCATCTCAGGAAAAGGCCTCCAAGGCCCCACAAAGCCTGTATGTCTTCACGGCTGGATTCTTTCCCCTGGCTTTAGCCACATTTGACTTCCTTTGTCTAATGGTCGTTGCTCAGAAATTTTGAGATGACCCTAAATATAATTCGTCTTTCATTACCTCTGCCTGAAGACATTTCCACCACAACCCAAACCCACAGCTTTAGAACAACGACACTTTTGCATGGCACCTGCTGCCTTTTTCCATCCCAATCAGAGGCACCTAAAGGTGACTTACGGAAGTTACTATGCATAGCCTGTCGGCCATTCTATGGCTATCCTCAGAGTAGCCTCAGTGCCATCAAGACTGCACTTAGGACACTTTGAAAAAATATTAACAAATATTCACCTCAAGAATAATAGATATTCTCCCTCGAGTAAGCCGTGTAACTAAAACAATATAGGTAATGTGAAAGAACGGGGAAACACAGTACACTTTGTTTAAAGTGAAGAGTAAATAACGTAAGTAGCAGAACATAGAATTAGTGTTTTGAAAAATTGAAGGAGTTTCTGATGTAGACCACAGTTAGAGAGACATCATTACAGATCCTCTTTATGGACTTTATGCTTTAAAACCACCATAGGCATCTGGTGAAATGGCTCAGTAATTAAGAGCATTTGTGGTTCTTTTGAGGGAACTGGTTTAACTGTTAATGCCAGTCTCCAGGGATTTGAGGCCCTCTTCTGGCCTCCTTGGCATTGCACACACATGGTATGCTTAAATTTACATTTAAAAACTTCCTTACATAGAAAATAAAAATAAAACCTAAAAATTCAGCAAAATAGCTCACCACACATGAGATACCACAGTAAAACCATCTGAAGATTAGTCTTCAAGAAAACAAAGCTCTGAAGGAATTGTTAGCAATCTTCACCCTCCCTTTCTATTTAGATTTATTTTTTATGTTTCTTGATATTACATTGAGATGAAGATCTCTGTGTGTGTGTGTGTGTGTGTGTGTATGTGACAGAGAGAGAGAGAGAGAGAGAGAGAGAGAGAGAGAGAGAGAGAGAGAGATTATTTTATTTGTGTATACATGTACATGGAAATGTAGGGGCCTGAGGTCAATGTCAAATGTCTCCCTCAACTACTCTTCACCCACTTTTTGAAATAGAGTCTTTCACAGAACTTGAGGCTAGGCTGGTTGGCCAATGAACCACAGGGATTTCTCTGGCCTGTCTCTACTTCTCAGTGCAAGATTGCAGGTGCATACAACCATGCCTGCTTGTTTGTTTGTTTGTTTGTTTGTTTTATAAATCAAACCCAAATGTTTTCACAAGAACTTTACCCACTCTGCAAGCTCCCCTGTCCAAAGGTGCATGTTTTTAAAATAAAGAAGCAATGTTTTAAAAGTGATTAGTATATACTGATTTTAGTAGATGGTCTACTTACATTAAAGACTAACAGACAGAAAATATCTAAAGGAAGTAGACTAACACACGAAAGACAATAACTGTCTTTAGAAATATATTTTTTCTTTCTTAGCTTTCTTACCACTTGACTCATTTTTTTATGGATGAACATTAACTTTATTTTTAAGATAAAGTACGGGTGTTTGCTATCCAAAGACAAACCTGACAGTTTGACAGATGTAACACAAAGTCCTCCTGACAATTCCTGCTCAGGCACTGAAAATAAGCCCAGGCGAGGCTGTGATGGACAGGAAACTGTTTTTTATTTATTCATGTCTCCAATATTCTCCTTTGGTTATATTCTCCCTCTTGTGTAGGCTTCACTTCCTTCATCCTCCCCCTCTCCCCTTTCACACAGTCTCTCTTTCTACTTTTAAATTCCTTCTTTCCAGACAGACACACACTTTGGTCGTATTTTCACCAAGAGGTGATTCTCATTCAAGTGTTTACTCCCGTTATGCCCAGAGAAAGCACTCCTGCCCTGACCCTCTCACCTCTATTCATCCTTGCTTCCTTGGACAGAAATAACGAGGTGCCTAGATCTTTCCCCTCCCCATTGCATCATCCCTACTACCACACACAGTCATTACCTCAGAAAAGAAACTCATTTCTCCCTTTGTCCTTTGCCCAGTCTGCACACAGTCCCAGAAGCACACCTTCTATCTACATCCTAACAGCCTTACAGTCTTACAAATGTCTTTCTGTCCTTTATTCCTCTGTACTTTTACCTTAAAACCTCACACAGGAAAGAAAGCTTACGGCATATTCATTGGCACAGCCCTCTAATGCTCGGCCCCTCTCTAAATATGGTCCATTCTGTCAGAAAAAAAACTGTGTGGATATTACAGAATATCTCTGCACTATAGAGAGAATATCTTGCCTATCGTATGGATGCAATTAAAAGGCCTATGGTTTAGGCAGGAAATAGAAGGTGGGATATCTGAGAGGAGAAAATATTCTGGGGTAGAGTTAAGCATGGGAGGTCTGAGGGAAAGGTGCGAAAGAAGATGATGGCAGGTGAGAATTCTACCACTGAACCACAAATGCTCAGTTGGTAGAGCATGAGACTCTTAATTGCAGGGCCATGGGTTTGTGCCCTCCAATGGGCGCCATTTTCTTTTAGCTAAGCCCTGGTTCTATCTGCAAGCCCACATTCCCAGGTAAGTCTCAGACTCAAAATATATTTACAAATACTTTGGCCATATAACTAGGCTCTTCTCTGACTAGATCACAACTAAAATACCCAATTATTTTCACCTTCATTCTGCCACATGGCTGGTTACCTGTGCTCAGGTACCATAAGTCCATCTCAGCACATCTTTTCTTGTCTGGTTCTATCCAGAGTCTGAGGGGAGGGAGAGCATCACAGTAAGAAACAAAGGGCAAATTGAGGCTGTTCCTCCATTATGGTGAGGAAGCAGAAAGAAAAAAAAGGGAGTGAGGATCTAGGGATGTTACCCCCTGAAAAGCATCCTTAGTGATCTACTTTCTGAGCTAGGCTGTGCCTCCTAATGCTTTACCACCTTCCAAGAGGATGATTGGCTGACAACCAAACCTCAAGGACATGTTGGGGATACAGTCCAATCCTAAATACACCCTGTAAAAGTGGTTTAGCTCTAAAACTCAAAACACTCATCTGCGACTGTTTTTAAAGTTAGAGAAAGCAGTAACATCCTTTTTATGTATAATAAATGGCTATGACACCTATTATAAGAGTACTGATTCTTTGCCTTGAAAGAATCTGAATTGTGCCCATGGAATGGATTACAGGAAAAAAAAATCAGACCCCAAAATCAGTGACATAACTAGAAAATCCCATGAATAATTAAAAAAAAATCACATAGCATGCTCATTGGTAAGCCATGGAACCAAGAAGAAATCACAGGGGAAAACAGAAGCTATTTTGAACCCAGTGATAGTAAAACATGGTACACACAAATCTATGGGATACCAGGGAAGCAATAAGTAGGGCAAGTTCTACATTGACTGAGAAGATGGATCAGTCAGCAAAGGATTAGCAGTGTATTCATGAGGATGTGAGTCCAGAGCCACAGCACCCCCATAAAAAGCCAGGCTCGATGGCACAGCCTGTAATCCCAGTAGAGCTTGCTAGCCAACCAGTCCTGACAATTGGCAAGCTCTGTGTTTAGTGAGAGACCCTGAGCGAGAGAGAGACAGAGAGACAGAGAGACAGAGAGACAGAGACAGACAGAGACAGAGAGACAGAGACAGACAGAGACAGAGACAGGGACAGAGACAGAGACAGAGAGGAACAGAGAGAGACAGAGACAAGAAAATTATATAGTAGTCAATATTATCTATTTTAGCCAGAAGCACACCACATACATGATGGTGGGCCCATAAGATTGCATCACTGAATGATACTGTACTCTTCTGGTCTGTGTATGGGCACCCTACGGTGCTCACACAACAGCAACATCACACACAATGTGTTCCCACTATGTGTCGCCACAACTGAGTGGCATATAACTGCTTCAAATCAGATAACCAAATTAGCTAAGGTTTCTCTCAAAGAAGCTAGCATCATAACCATGAAGCGAGCCATGGACACCAAGGGAAGGAGCAGATATGAGTTAGAAGAACCTCACAGATGAAGGCAAGGACAGAGGGCAGAGAAATCGACAGAGCCAAGGGTGGCTTTGTTTAAGATTTATAAAGTGAATAAAGCATAGGAAGAGAAAGAAGTGTGATCACAACTGACCTGTGGGTCCTGCGATACTAACAAAGTTGAACAAAGAATGTGGAAACCCTGCTGTCAGGACACTCGAGAAATTCCCTGGAATCAGACGAAACCCTTTACAAACAGAACTCTGGAGAATGTGTCACGAGAACAAAGAAACAAAAAAACTCTTGAGACTCTAACTCTGTTAAAGAAATTGGATGTTGATTTAGAGAAACTCCTGGGCCCAAAATTCACAGGTGGATTCCAATACAATTTCAAGGAAGAATTAATTGCCGCAATATTCAAACCTGTTCAGTGTATGAGAAGAAAACATCTCCCAGGCTCATTTATAAAACCAATGCAAACATTGAGAAGAAGCTATTACAAGAAACTACAGACCAATATTATTACTCATAAACAGAAAGAGAAAAATATTTAATAAAATATTTAAAAACCAATTCAGCATTATATCAAAAGGATAACAGCTCGATACAGAGTGAGATTTATTATAGGAATGTGAAATGGTTTAACATTCAAGAGGTAAATTATGTACACTATCATTTGAATGGCTCCCCTCTGGTATTTGTATGTTACGAATGACTCTCCAGGGCGACAGATCCCTGTATCCTAGAGAGGGCATGCAGCTCATCAGAGCTCCGCCTCCATGAGTGAAGGATGCTGCTGTGAGTCAGGATTACTGGAGTGGGCTTTCTCTCTTGCCTTCTACCCGGTAAGTATGCACCAACAGGATGGGCACCTTGATCTCAAGCACTCCAGCTTGCAGAACGGTGAAAAGATCCTTGTTTATAAACATTAGCCATAGGCAATAAACTGTAAGTTCACAGACAAACTAAGACATCGCAATTCGCCACATTAACAAAATACAAGATTAGAACACAGGATGAACTCAGAGCGTAAAGAAAAGGCCTTTGAGAAGAGCAACACTAGGCCATGGATTAAGCCATTAATCAGCCTGGAAGAATAAATATTCTCTCAATTAGATCAAAGAAGATGTTTATAAAAAAAAATCTTCAGTTACTGTCATTCCTAATGTTGGACTTGGACTATTTTATGCTCTCTCTCTAAGATAAGAATATAATGTATTGATGAATGTAATGATGCTTGCTCTTACCAAGTCTAACCCAATGTTGTATTACATTAAAATAGGAGATGGAGAGGTAGATGATAGATAGATAAATAGATGATAGATAGATAGATAGATAGATAGATAGATAGATAGATAGATGATAGATAGATAGATAGATGATAGATAAATAGATGATAGATAGATAGATAGATAGATAGATAGATAGATAGATAGATAGATAGATAGACTGTAGAAAACTGGAAAGAAAGACTAAAATGGTCGCTCACAGATAAATACCCAAAGGATTCAACAAACTGTTAGAACTGATTCAGTTTAACCTGACTGTTAGATACAAGGTCAACTCACAAGAATCAATTGCATTTGTCTATATCAGAAACAATTGAAAATTAAATTTTAGAAAGCCACTATGTATAATGGTATCAAAGAACATAAAATGCTTTTGAATAAATGTAATTTTAAAACTACAGGAAGACTCTAAAAGCAAAACAGTGCTGATATAAACAAGACATTGAAATGGAGACGTAAGCTTAAGAAGGAGGAAGACCAAAGTGTGGATGAACCAATCCTACACAGAAGGGGGAACAAAATGATCACAGGAGGTAGAGGATGGTAGGGACCTGGGAAGGAACGAGGAGGGAAAGGGGGTGGCAAGATCAGGTATGGGAAGGGACAGGAAGGAAGTACAGAGGGTCAGGAAATTAAACAGAAATGTGTCGCAGTGGATGGTGGGGAGCTGGAGGTAACCATTAGAAAGTCCCAGATGCCTGGGAAGCAAGAGGCTCCCAGGACCCAACAGGGATGACTTTAGCAGAAATACTCCAAGGGGAGAGAGAACCTGTGGAACCCACCTCCCGTAGATAGGCATGGCCCCCAGTTGAAGAATGGGGCCACCCACCCACCTCAAACTTTTAACTTTTAGTTGTTCCTGTCTAAAGGAAATGCAGGGACAAAACGGAGCAGACACTGAGGAAAGGCCATCCAAAGACCATCCCACCTAGGGATCCACCCCATCTGCAGACACAAAACCCCTAAGCTATTGCTGATGCCAAGAAGTGCTTACTGACTGGAGCCTGATATGTCTGTCCCCTGAGAGATTCTGCCAGCACCTGACTAATACCAATGAAGATACTCACAGTCAACTATCAGACTGAGCCCAGGGACCCCAATGGAAGAGCTAGGGGAAGGACTGAAGGAGCTCAAGGGGATTGCAACCCCACAAGAAGAACAATATCAGTTAACTGGATGACCCAGAGCTCCCAGGGACTAAACCACCAGTCAAAAAGTATACATGGAGGGATCCATGGCTCCAGCTACATATGTAGCAGAGGGTGACCTTATCTGGCATCAATGGGAAGAGAGGCCCTTGGTCCTGTGGCAGCTTGATGCTCCAACATAGGAGGATGCTAGAGCAATGAGGTGGGAGTGGTTGAGTGGGTGGAGGAGCGCTCTCATAGTGGCAAAGGGGAGGGGGATGGGATGAGGAGTTTGCGAAGGGGACAACTGGAAGGGGGATATCATTTGAAATGTAAAGAAAATGAGTAAAAAATGGAGATGTAAACACTGTTTTATGGAATGTCAACCTCTGTAGTATTGCGATTTCTTTCTCCCTAAGTTAGCCTTTAGTTTTGCTGCACACCCAACAGGTGTTGGAGAGTCTGGTTAATATTTTCATTACTATATCAAGTTATAATCAAAGAATAAGCTTATAATGAAAGTTTATTTTGTCTCGTAGTTTTAAAGCATCCACTCCACGTTGTGTTGGCTGTGTCTTTAAGCCAATAGCAAGGCAGCACACTATCATGGTCATATGTCACTAACTATAATCATAGACAAGAAGAAAAAGGAAAAAAAAGGAGACCAGTGTCCCAAAATATACTCAAGAATACATTGCCATGACCTGAAGTCCTCCACAGAACCCCACCTCTTAGAGACTCCTTCATTTCCCAGCAGCTCCATGCTTTGGTCAAACCTTTGACACATAAGCCTTTATGAGACATGTAAATTGAAAGATTTAGAAGAAGTTGGTCAAATGATTAGGGATAGCATTATAAAATGATATAAATCAATCCATGTGGCTGCTAATAATAACATTAGACAAGAGTCATTCTAACACTCAGGAATTCTATTCCTTTTTTCCCCAAAGAAGCTAATGAGTATGTTCATTAAGATTCCTCCAGAGAATGGCTAAGATCAAAAACTCAGGTGACAGCAGATGCTGGAGAGGATGTGGAGAACGAGGAACACTCCTCCATTGTTGGTGGGGTTGCAGACTGATACAACCATTCTGGAAATCAGTCTGGAGGTTCCTCAGAAAATTGGAAATTGAACTGCCTGAGGATCCAGCTATACCTCTCTGGGCGTATACCCAAAAGATGCTAACATATAAAAAGACACATGCTCCACTATGTTCATCGTGCCTTATTTATAATAGCCAGAAGCTTGAAAGAACCCGGATGCCCTTCAACAGAGAATGGATACAGAAAAATGGGTACATCTACAAATGGAATATTACTCAAGCTATCAAAAAACAATGACTTTAACAAATTCGTAGGCAAATGGTTGGAACTGGAAAATATCATCTGAATGAGCTAACAATCACAGAAAAGACACACATGGTATGCACTCATTGATAAGTGGCTATTAGCCCAAATGCTTGAATTACCCTAGATGCCCAGAACAATGAAACTCAAGACGGATAGATCAAAATGTGAATGTTTCCCTTCTTTTTAAAAGGGAAAGAATACCCTTGTAGGGAATAAAGAGGCAAAGATTAAAACAGAGACTGAAGGAACACCCATTCAGAGCCTGCCCACATGTGGCCCATACATATACAACCACCCAATTAGACAAGATGGATGAAGCAAAGAAGTGCAGGCGGACAGGAGCTGGATGTAGATTCGCTCCTGAGAGACACAGCCAGAATACAGCAAATACAGGCGAATGCCAGCAGCAAACCACTGAACTGAGAATGGACCCCGTTGAAGGAATCAGAGAAAGAACTGGAAGAGCTTGAAGGGGCCCGAGACCCCATATGAACAACAATGCCAAGCAACCAGAGCTTCCAGGGACTAAGCCACTACCCCAAGACTATACATGGACTGACCCTGGACTCTGACCTCATAGGTAGCAATGAATATCCTAGTAAGAGCACCAGTGGAAGGGGAAGCCATGGGTCCTGCTAAGACTGAACCCCCCAGTGAACTAGATTGTTGGGGGAGGCGGCAATGGGGAGTGGGGAGGGAACACCCATAAGGAAGGGGAGGGGGAGGGATGTTTGCCCGAAACCGGGAAAGGGAATAACACTTGAAATGTATATAAGAAATACTCAAGTTAATAAAAAAAAAAAAGATTCCTCCAGAAATACTCATCATGTTTTCTCCACGATGGATCAAACTGGAAATAACTGCATTGTCCATTTAAAAAAGAATGTCTAAACCTTTCATGCTATATTCTCATAATGGGATACCAATGTCAAAAAATAAAATAGGCTATGGTTCACACCCAGAATCTATGTAGTGAAAGGAGAAAATCAGCTGCTGGAGTTTTTCTCTGACTTCCATTCTCTTTCCTTGGCACATTGTACAACCCCACCCTACCACCCCCACACACATGTGCACACACACACACACACACACACACACACGTGCACACACACACACACACACACATGAGAAAAAAGAGAGACAGAGACAGAGAAACAGAGAGACAAGAGACAGAGACAGAGACAAGGCAGGGAAAATAAATGCAAAAAGAATAATAAGATTAATATCAAAACATTGTTTATGATAAGAAGGAAGAAAGCACAACAAAACAGGATGTTCTTTAATGCTTAGCTTCCTTGATGCCCTATCTGTGCTCAGGTGGAGCCTGCAAAAGCCTTTACATAAAATTCCATTGCCAGTTCAGTGAAGAGGCAGCACCCCTGGAAGAGACCAAAATTACAAATGCCAGTGCTAGGGAGGAGTCTAGAGCCTTGGGTGAGGATGCAGAGGACACGTTGGGGACCTCTACACCATCCCCTTTCCAAGGTGCAGCAAGAGGCTCTCTGGTGACTCAAACAGAAAAGGAAGAGAAAGTAGTGATTTTCCTTCTGATTACAGACACAGGAGGACTCCAAAAATGAAAAGCAGAAACCAACTGTTTTAAAATGGCTCATTGTGCGAATAATACCAATTATCGTCATTTGTGTGAGCTAATAGCCATTTCCATAATCACCACAAAGCCTATTAAGCAACAGTCTACACCAGCCCATATGTGTCAGATTAAGTTTAATTGAACATGGTGAACTGGATCATCACAGCCCATAGGCTTGTGTAGCCTACCCTAGCCTATCTGCCCACAAGGTTAAAGACTTCGAGGGAAGAGTAGCCCCATAATTTCACTTACTTCCAGTAAAATTGGAATGTTAGGAATCTTTAGGCTTTCCACAGCTGGGAAGTTAGTCACTGTTCGCTTGTGTCTGTAAGCCCCTTTCCATGGCCACTCATTGCAACTACGGCTGGGCTCCCATCTGTTGAAACTCCAGCTAACTCCAAGAGATACAATCAAAACTGCTGATATCCAAACAAGAAATTGGTTAGTGTGATAGTTAATCAAGGAGGAAAATGCAAGTTCTGCCCTTTGCCTTGATTACGTAATTACCCATCAACTTGGAAATCGTAAGCTATCACTTGTGCTACATGTATGCCAACAGAGTCCAGATTTCCCAAAACTGAAGATTTTAACTACTGAAGATTTTACCCCGCATTTTTCAGCTTGAAAAGTTCTGTTTCCATACATTTTGTTCATGTTTGTCTGGCTGGTGATTGATTGGGAAATTGTGGATCATTAGGTCAACCGTGAAGCATTTTACCATAATTGCATGTGCTCCTTCTTGCTGATGAAGCAAATTAACACAAATCAATGGTTAAAGACAACAGTTATCCTGTTGATCAGAAGTCTAAAATTGGTCCATAGAGGGTCTAGAACACAATGTACATCCTAACTTCTAGCTTTCAGATTCTCCCGACATTCCTCAGTTCTTGGTCCCTACCTCACTGACCTCTGCTTCCGTCTTCTCATGTTCTGCTGCCTCCTGTGGTAGGAGATGTTAGTTGCTTCGCTCGCTGGCTGGCTGGCTGGCTGGCTGTCTGTCTGTCTGGCTGGCTGGCTGGCTGGCTTGCTTGCTTGCTTGCTTGCTTGCTTGCTTGCTTGCTTGCTTGCTTGCTTGCTTGCTTGCTTGCTTGCTTGCTTGCTTGCTTGCTTGCTTGCTCGCTTGGTTGACTGCCAACCTGGTTGCTTGCTTGGTTGCTTTGTTGCCTGCCTGCCCGCCCGCCCGCCAGCCTGCCTGCCTGCCTGCCCGCCTGCCTGCTTGCTTCTTTGTCAGTCTGTACTGGAGGCTCTCTGTAAAGATCTCTGACTGGCCAGGAGGTGGGGAGGGGGGTTCAAGCAAATGGGAAAGGGCACGAGCAGGGAGGGGGAATTACCTCTGTCAGCCACTTCTCTGTCACCACTGGCCCAGCAGCCACTGTTTCTCTGAGACACTTTGCTGGCTGTGCTGAGTCGAGCCCGGTGAGCCATCAGAAAGGCTGGCTAACCAGTGGAATGCGGGAAGCTTCTGGTAGCTAAAGCTTTGGAAGAGCAGTTCTCTTCCCAGGCAATGTTACAGCTCTTGTGACAGATTCTCTCAGACAACGGTGCGATTCTCACACACTTGTATCCCTTCTGGATAGGATCTTTATACTGTTTTGGGGTGGGTTGGGCTTTCCCATTGGCTTGGTCTGAAATGTTAGGGATAACATCTATATGTGGAAGGGCTTGGGGGTGCTGCCCCTACATGACTGATGGCCACAATTCCCACTATGGGAGACTGTGGTTACATGACAGGGGCCTGATTCCGGAAGCAGGCAAAGTTCCTCCTGTCCCTTCAGGGTGCTGGGAACTTACCAGACTTCCTCTCACAATCTACTGCCCCACACTTCTTTGCTTGCCTGCTTGCTTGCTTTGGTGGGTGTTGAGGTTGGAGCCCAAAGCTATATGCATGCTAGGCAATTCTCTACCACTGACTCATGCCCTGCCCTTTCATAAAGACACAACATTATGACAGGCCCGGGCACATTATCACAATAATCTGTCCATCTTAAAACCCATATTGTAATTTGGATCTTTAGTGCCCCCATGTGTTAAAAGCTTGGTCCCCAGAGTAGCATCTTTAGGAGACAGAGACTGGAGGAGGTATGAAGTCAGGTCACTGGTTGATGCTGTTACAGGGGCCCTGAATCTCCTTCCTACATCCACTTAACTCTGATTTTCAAAGCTTTGCTGGATATCAAACCCAGAAACTTTCACCTGGTGTGTAGTGCCCTACTGTATCTTTTGCCCAACTGCTTTCACTTCTGAACCATGAGATGAGTAGATGCATCTGCCAGAAACCAAAGAAATGGTGCCAATCATATAATTAAGCCTGTAAAGCAGTAAGCCAAAGAGAGATCTTTTTCTTTAAAAACACGAATTTAGACCTATTTACTTCTATATATATGGGTGCTTTGCCGGTATGTAAATCTGTGCCTAATATGCATGCAGGGCCTGTAGAGGCCAGGAGAGGGTGTCAGTCACCCTGGAATTGAAGTTACCAACACCATGTGAGTGCTGGGAATTGAACCTGGATCCTTTAGAAGAGCAGCCAGTGCTCTTAAATACTGAGCCACTTCTCCAGCCCCTAAATACATTTTCTTTTCTTTTCTTTTTTATTAGATATATTTCTTTACTTACATTTCAAATGTTATTCTCTTTTCAGTTTTCTATCCATAAACCCTCATCCCCTGCCCCTCCCCCATATGGGTATTCCCCCCATCCATCCCCCTTACTGTCCCCCATATTCCCCTGCACTGAGGGTCCAACCTTGGCAGGACCAAGGGTTTCTCCTTCCACTGGTGCCCCAACAAGGCTATTCTCTGCTACATATGCAGTTGGAGCCCTGGATCAGTCCACGCATAGTCTTTGGGTAGTGGTTTAGTCCCTGGAAGCTCTGGTTGGTTGGCATTGTTGTTCTTATGGGGTTGCAAGCTCCTTCAGCTCTTTCAATCCTTCCTCTAATTCCTCCCAAGGGGATCCTGTTCTCAGTTCAGTGGTTGGCTGCTAGCATTGACCTCTGTATTGGACATGATCTGGTGAGTATATCATACATTTATTATAGTAATGGGAATATGGCTAACACATAATGCCCATTCCAACTACATTTGAAAAGTCTTTGCTACATAACGTAACAGTCACAGAGCTGGGGTTCAGATCTAAACTAAACAGCTTGTAGAGAGAGGCGATGAGTATTTTTCATGCAATAATGATTATGGGAGCAGTGACTTCGAAGGTTACAGGACTTGTTCTATCATCAAGAAGACGGTTTTCTGGATTCCAGGACCCATGTAACATGAAAACATCCACTGCAAATATATGCAAAAAAACCCAAACCCCAAGAGGGTGGAGACAGAAGGACCTCTGGGTCTTTCTGGCTTCTGGGCTCACCAAGCAGAAGCACAGAATTCAAGGCTAAACCCTGCGATAGAGAAACTAGCAGAATGGTGTAGGGGGCCACTGGATTCCCTCTTCTGGGATTTGTGCATGCCTACTCATTGTAAAGACACACACACACACACACACAGAGAGAGAGAGAGAGAGAGACAGAGAGACAGAGAGACAGAGAGACAGAGAGACAGAGAGACAGAGAGACAGAGAGACAGAGAGACAGAGAGACAGAGACTTAGACACATACGTGCATACATGCATATATGCATGTACACATCAGTTTTTAAAATAAAATTGAAACCTGTATCAACATAAAAAATGAACATCTCTGATGAAAGATTACCTGAAGTGAAATAGAAATAATTTGACAATTTGACATATGTAAAAATATACATCAGTGATGTGTCAGGGTTAAATGTGTAGAAAGTTCTATGAAAGAAATAAGGCCATCTTTTCTTGCTAACATTCCTCCTCTTCCTCTAAGGAGTATATTTTCTTTCCTTCTGCCATGTAGGTCCTAGGGGTCAAAATCAGGCTGTCAGGCTTGGTGGAAAGTGCCTTTATCTGCTAAGCCATCCCACGGGATCAAAATTGTGAATCATCCTAAAACTCTATATTCTGAAAAATGTTAGACATTTATCAGAGCATCAAAGGAATAATGGTAATTAAAATGTACAAATAGTAATTTCCTTTCTCTTGATAAAGTCCCACTATCCTTCCAAATTTTAGGAAAGGAAACGAAAATTAATAAAAATGAGGATGAGGTTGGTCAGATAATAGTCAGTCAAGCAAACAATGGTAGTGTAGTTGTTGCCAAGATTAAACAAAACAAATAGCTAGCTCTCCTGCTCTTCCCCTCATCCCCTCTTCCCCTTCTCTCCCCATTCCCTCCCCACTTCTCTCCATGTGTTCATGGCCGGCCTCTCCTCTCTCCCTCCCTCCCTCCTCTCCTCTCCTCCTCTCCTCTCTTCTCCTCTTCCTCTCTCCTCCTTTTCTCTCCTCCTCTCCTCTCCTCCTCTCCTCTCCTCTCCTCTCCTCTCTCTCCTCCTCCCTCTCTCTCTCTCTCTCTCTTTCTGCCTTACTACCCTCTTAACTCCTCTCCCCATGCCCTGAATAAACTCTGTTCTGTACTATAAAAAAAAAAACAAATAGCTATTACAAAACACTAAACCTAAATTCTGCATTACTTCTCAGAAAACTGTTTATAGCCTAATGTAAATATCCTCATCTTTCTCTCAGAACATAATCTACATATGATGAAATCTGTAATTGTTGATTGGTTCCTGGTTCTGAGCACCATCCTGAAGCTCAACCACAAGCAGTATTTCATTTTAGAACATTTTCATGACCTGCAAAGGAAACCACAGGCTCAACCATGAAACCTGACATTCACAGGACTGGTATTTACTTAATACTCTCAGGGTTCGTCCACACCATAGTGTGGATTTGAATTTCATTCCTGTCTATGGCCCAGTAATATTCCATTCCAGTAAGGACATTCTTGTGTCTGCCCACTCGTCTACTAAGGGACAGCTGAGTTCTTCTATTGGAGAGCTATTGTGCAGTGTTGTTACGAATATCTGTATACAATTATTTATGTGACAGTTTTTATTTCTTTCAGGCATATACCTAGAAGTGGAATTGATGTTATTTCACATCTTGAGAAAGTGATAAGCTCATTTCCTAAGTAGTATAAATATTATAAGTACCTTGGCAATATATGAAGACTTCAGACCTGAGCACCCTCTCCAATACTTGTTGTACCCACCTTTTTAACATTCTAACCATCCTACTAGCCACAAATACGCATCTCATCATGACTTTGATGTCTTCCTAAAATCATGTTTAACAATCTTTCCTTGTGTTGCTTGCCATTTGTATACATTCTTCTGAAAACAGTCCAAATATTCAAATCGTCTGTCCATTTTAAAATTGAGTCTTCTTGTCATTAATGGTTTTTAGATGTCTTCATGGGGACTAGAAAGATGGCTCAGCAGTTGAGAACACCGACTGCAATTGCAGAATGTGCTGTGTTCAATTCCCAGCTCCGACATGACAGCTCATAACTGTCTATAACTGCAGCCCCTCTGCATCTGATGCCCTCTTCAGGTGTGCAGATGTATATGCAGACAAAACATTATATAAATAAGTAAAGAAATAAAGTCTAATTTTTTAAAAAAAAAAGTTCATGTATTCTAAATTGAATTCTCTGACCTGATATAAGATCCACAACTATTTTTCTTTCTATGAATGTGTTTTAATTTGTTTTTAAAGTGAGGTGATACATCATGGATGTCTATTCAAAGTTATAACAGTGACAGTAAACTCACAGTTGGATATTATTCTTTTTCCTCTTGGGTGTTTCTCTCCAGTTCTTCCCTTCCTATTTAAAGTTCGGTGTTGTCATTCTACATTATTTAACACGAGACTCTCAAAAGCAAACATTCCTAAGACGCTGCACACACAGCAGAAGTCCTCCCTCTGAGCCACTCCTTTTCATCTTATCCTACAGGTTTCCTTTCTCTATATCAGCAACCAGCCACAAAAAGCAAGGGGGAAGGATGCTTCTAATAAAGACTGCCATCTTTCATCTCTTACTTAGAGAATCGAGGCTAATCCTCTATCTTAGAGCTCTAGGCGGTCCCCACAGGTTGCTGCTATCACATTCTGAACACCGGAGAATGAACTCTCTGCCGTACTTGGTGAGGCTGCTTTTAATGTCTTCCCTGCTGTCAGTGTTTGCTGCTGTGCTTTTCAAACACGAAGATCTGAGGAGCTATAATCCTTAATTGTGCAGGGATAATCTCTATCCAGGCTGCCTTGGAATTTTAAAAGCCTATGAATTTATATGAAAGGGAACATCAACCAAAAGAATTGTCGTGGAATAAAGGAACCATCACACTCACATGTCTGTGATTATCATGGCCTGCATGGAACCACCCTCCATACCTCCCTTCCTCTTCTTACACATCTGTGATTATCGTGGGATTTCATGTGATTGTCATGTGATCATCATGACCTGTGTCGCACTATCCTCCCTACCTTCTTCCCTTTTTCTTCCATGTCTGTGACGATCATGAGATCATCATGGCCTGGGTGGTTCCACCCTCCCTGTCTCCCTTTCTTTCTCAGCTTTGCCCATTATTCCCCTTCATCATCAAAAAGCAATCAACACAGTCCCACCTCTCAACCCTATTTCTTTCTCTTGCTCTTCTAATGGCAAGACCCGACCTGAATTGTTCATTTTGTTTTAATACTCGTTCACTCCCAGAACATGTTAAGACTCCAACTGTTTCTTCTTAGGTCCACTCTTGTCATTAATGGAGTCATTGAGAATTCTGTGCATTCTCCAGCCATACAGCAGACCAAATGATTTGACAGAGCTAAGAAAGAGTTCTCCCTGTACTGAAGAGTGCATGGCCTGCTTTGATTCAATTTCTTAATTGTTACTGTGAGTTTCAAGAACGTTTAATTTCTTGGAGGAAGCATCTGAAAGCCTGTAGGTACAATTACATAAATAAAACTGTGGGTGGGGAGGACTAAGGATGTAGTTCAGTGGTAGAACACTTGCTTAGCATAAACAAGGGGCTGGTTCAATCCCCAATAACACATTAAACATGTTTTAGGACACTTTTCTAGGAAATAGGATTCTAGAGAGATGTCTACCAATTAAGAGCACTGGCACTCTTCAACAAAAGACCCAAGTTCCGAGCACCTATGTGAGGTGGCTCATAACTTCTTATAAGTCCCTCTCCAGGGGATTGGACTCTGTCTTCTGGCTTCTTCAGGCCACCTATCCACCTGCTCTCTACCCACCTATCTAAAAATAATAAAAGTAAATATTTTTAAAACAAAGGAAACACAATAAATTATTCATGTAGTTGACAGTACACATTGTTTCTCTGTCAGTAATTTCTAAATTTCCACCAGTGCACATTAACTGATTTTGAAGCATCCTTTGTAACCACCCATTTTAACCAAGCATCCTCTGTAAGGATCCATCTTAGCCAGAAAATGACCATTCTCACTCAGTTATTACTGGGTAACATCCTGACCACCAGATGATGCTGACCTGCATCCTAAGGATTCTCTAGAGGAACAGAACTTATAGAATAAATATATAGTCATATATATGGTTATGTGAATACGCATACATATTTATTTACATCATATATACATATATACATCTACACATATACACACATACATGTATACACACATATAATACATGTGTGTATATATATAAATATATATATAATGGTTTATTAGAATGGTTTACATGCTGTTCACTAATAGAAGGTGAAGAATCCAGTGGTTGTTCAGCCCACAAGGCTGGATGTAGCCACTGGTCTTCAGTATATGCCAGAATCATGAAGAAAGGGGTTCTAATGCCAGTAAAGGAATGGACTTGCCAGCAAGAGCAAGTAGACAAAGGAATCAAATTTCCTTCTTTCGTGTTCTTTGTATAGGCCATGAGCAGAAAATGTGGGATGTATTAAAAGTGGATCTTTCCATCTCAGAAGATCTGAATTAAAATTCATCTGCTCACCTCAGAAGATCTACATTAAAAAGTGTGTCTTCCCACTTCAAGTGAGTCAATCAAGAAAAGAAATCCTCAGGGATGTTCTCAGACACTTGGGTTTTAGTTAATTCCAGATTTATTCAAGTTGATAACCAAGAATAGGCACCAGGCCAAGCTATAAGACAGAGTTGTTAAGCTAACAGTTGAGGAATCGTTTTGTATCAACCACAGATGATGCTTGGACTGTTTATTAGCAAATGCTAGGCATATTGATTGCTTGGAGAGGACGGCCAGGAATTGTGCAGTTGTCTGTGGCCTACCTTTGTAGAGATTATCATACAAAACCCTTCTGCCAACCATAGGGGTGTGATCCAACTGTTTTTGCTCAATAGCAAGACACGTTTCTGTGCATACAGCCATATTCAAACATTACACACAGATGCACATCACTGTAGCTGTTCCCCTAGTATTTCTTTTCTGTTTTGATTTAATAAAGGTAAACTAAAGGTATTTTAAGTAGCTCTTTAATGAGAGTTTTCATAAAATTAAAATATAACCCTAAAAAGTGAGGGCAGACCCACCTAAATTTAAAAATAACAAAACAGAAGCCCCATGTCCCCAGAGGCCTGAGATTTGGCTTGCCCAGATGTTTGCCATCCATTTACTTCCTTGCTGAATTCTTGCCATGGATGAAGTCCAGTGTGACTGAGGATTTACATCCCTGTGGCTTTGTAAGATAATTGTCTTAGCCAGGGGGTTTCCATAGGAGTAGAATGAATGAAATATGTGCATGTATATACAGAGGAAAAGGGGGCTGATTTTAAAGAACTGGTTCCTGTGATTGTAAAATCTTCAAAGCAGGCTGGTCTGCTGAGTGCCTCTCTCATGCTCCCCCTAGAGTCAGAAGGCAGCCAGGAAGCAGGATTCCTTCTCCTCTGGGGAGATCAGTCTTTCTCTTATGACCTTTAATGAGATGAAGTCTACACACATTGTCTGCGATGCTAAAAGTCTACAGATTGAAGGGCTAATCACATTTTTAAACATGGTTTTATAGAAACATCTAAACTGGTGTTGGATTAAATATCTGGGAACCAGATTGACACAGGCAATCAAATATCAGGATAAGCAAACATGGCTTGGTACATAAGAGTGAAATTAGATTTGGTCTCCTGGAAATAGGATTAAGAAAATCTCTCTCTCTCTCTCTCTCTCTCTCTCTCTCTCTCTCTCTCTCTCTCTCTCTCTCTCTCTAACTTTATTGAGATGAACGAGGAAGGAGTTCGTAGAGTCAGACAAGATTAGATTAGCCTGACCCTTTTCTCCTGTTTCTTTGGGGGCATGGCACAGTCATCTAAAACTAAGATCCTCTTGTCTCAACATTTTAGAGTTTAATCCTGAGAGTAGCAAATGGTTTTCAGAAGCAACGTCTTAATGGAAGCCCAACCTCCCATTTCTGAACTCACACAATTCTTCTACGGCATGCTACACGTATGCACCATCACACTGGGGTCTCTCTTCTTGTCATCTGAAATTCATCTCTTGAATTTAACCAGAGGGAGTTAAACCCTAATGTCTAGGAGATTGCAAACTTCCAAATTCCTGCCTGGGGAGACATTGCTGTAGAGAGCTGGGTGGCATAAAATGACTGCCGATCACACAGAGGAATCCAGTGTAGCCACACTTATCCCAGGAGAGGGAAACAAAGAAAAAGAGGGCTTTTCCACTCTCAGTGGAAAGCATACTGAGCACTTTGCTGGCAGATAGACATGTAGGTATGGTGTCAAGTCCCTCAACTTATAGGAGAAAAATGCCTCTTTAACTCATGGAAAATCTGTTATCAAATTGTTCTCTTATTTGAGGTTAGGTTCCTGTATATGAGCCTACATGAGGGGATCTGTATATGAGCGTGTTCCTCACAAAGGCCAAAAGAGGGCATCGGAACCTATGGAGCTGGAATTATAAGCTGTTGGGAGCCACTCAACGTGAGTGCTAGCAACCAAAGCCAGTCCTTCTGAAGAGCAGCAAATGCTTATAACCCCTGGGGCATCTCTCCAGCTTGCAGGCTGGCCACTTTGGACAGGTACTGCATGAAGGCTGGTCTCAGGCTGTGGACTACACATGGTTAGGGATAGGCCTGCTTCCCTGTCAGACGTCATCTTTCCCTCATGAACCTGTGTGAGTGTCCCTAGCAAATGCATCTTCCTTTCTGTTTTGGAGGTGAGGCATCACTCTGGGAACAGCCCTAGAGGTCTCATACATGCTGCAAATAATTGTCACTCCAACTTCTCACCACACTTTGGCTTTGCGCTCACACAGTGAACCTGTTGTGCTCAGCTACGTCATCTGTAAACTAGAAACACTTCATCCTCGTGCATACGAAGTTGGACAAGTTCCTTGGATCTTGGAGAGGTAAAATGGAAGGCAAAATAATATTTATTGAACACTGGGCATCTATCGATCTATAAGCTAAGCAATTTGTATGTACTGCTTCAACTCCTATCATTTTATTATATACTTCTTACATGGTACTTTAGTCTTACATAATGGGGTGTTATTATTAATTCAGTATGAACTGAAGTTCCCACAGAAAAAAGCTGCACCTGTGCTAAACTTCTCCAAGGCTGATGGACTGATTAGAATGTCCATGGTTGCTGGAACGTTACAGGTCCAGAGTCAGATTACCTCAGGCTATCTTTACCTCTCCTAATAGCCATTCACTGCTCATGGTGTCCTAACATCTGTCCTTGAGACTATTAGATAAAATCTTAGAAATATAAAAACAAATCCCTTAGCTTCAAGCCACCCAAAGCTTTAGATATCATCAGATAACACCTGAGGACTATAACTGAGTTGTAACAGTTACGCCTTGCTGTAATGTGGCTATCCTGAGTTACCACAATATCTGCCATGATTGATGGCTTTCCTTCTATCATTGTGAAAAGTAGATTAATACTTCCCACGTTGGAACATGAATTTGGGTAGCTTCAGTCTTTGCTGTGGTCTCTTATATGGCTCCAGGGTAAATGATCTCTTACTCCGTTTGGAATGAGAGTTGTGTTTTGGGTTGGTGTTTTTAGGTGGGATTCAAAGGATGACCTACTTTCATTGGTGAAAACATCGGGATGGGCACCAGATGTCAGCATGGGCCTACTGTGCCCAGCCCTCCAGCATTGCCGCCTTGACAGAAGTTCCTGAGCCTTTCAGGACTCAGACCGCCCTCTGTGTGAATGATGTTCATTGACCAGTTTGGGTGTCAAAATCCAATTCTAGGTTTCAGAGCACTGGCTTTTAAAGTTTTAAGGAATTCATGTTGCTTTTTCCCCAGAACATGTAGTTTCGGACCATTTGTTTTTGTTTGATTCTAGATTTAGTTTGTTAAGTTTCTATCATTTCAGCCTTTTTTCCCCCTGCCGCTCCTTCAAAATATCAAGAACTATTATAAATACAAAAGAGAAAATTGCCATTTGGTATGCCAGCTGGCTTGGCTTTTCATAATTATGTTAATTCCACTTGTAGGTGTTTGGGGGAGGGGATGAGGAAGTCTAACTAGACGAAAGTTGGCTTTATGCTTCTCTTAGTTGAAAACATTTGGTCCTAAACTGCTTCTTACACACACACACACACACACACACACACACACAGACACAGACACACACAGACACAGACACATACACACACACAGACACACACACAGACACACACACAGACACAGACACACACACACACACAGACACACACAGACACACACAGACACACACACACACACACACACAGACACAGACACACACACACACACACAGACACACACACACAGACACACACACACACACACACACAGATACACACACACACATACATACAGACACACTCACACACACAGACACACACACTCAGACACACACACACTCAGACACACACACACACATACAGATATACACACACACACACACACACACTCAGACACACACATACACACACACAAACACACACACTCGCACACACACACCACACTCAGACACACACACACACACACACACACACACAGACACACACACACACACACACACACACACACACACACACACACACCACACACACACCTAGAACTGCTAGGCAATGAAATAAAGATCCCTGTGCCAGTTGGGTTTTTGTCAAATTGAGACAAACTAAGAAGAAGGAATCTCAACGGAGAAAATGGCCCTGTCAGACTGGACTGTGGGCAAGTCTGTGGAGCATCTTCTTGATTGGTGGTTGATGTGCGAGAACCAAGACCACTGTGGATGGCGCCACCCCTGGGCAGGTGGTCCTGCTTTGTATAAGACGTAAGCCAAGTGAGCTATGGGAAGCAAGCGAGTAAGCAGCGCTCCTCACGAGCTCTGCTTCAGAGTCTGCCTCAGGCTTCTGCTTCTGCCCCTGCCCCGACTTCTCTCAATGATACTGTGGTATTTGGGTTTACTTGGCCTACGAATAAACCCTTTCTTACCTCAGTTGCTTTTTGGTCACTGATTTATCAATCTAGACTTCTGCCATATTGGAGTTCTGTGCTTTGTTCCAGAAAGAACACCCAAACAAACAACAAGGAAGTATGTGCTTACCGTTTTGGCCCATAGTGAGCTTATGATCCTCTAACTGATCAATTGCTTAATTAAAACACTGAAAAGGTAACATAAATCCTATCTGTCCTCATTAGGGGCCATGTCTGATTTCAAAGACAAGTCCATAAGGCACCAGCTCCAGGGACAGATCATAAGTCCCAGAAACTAGGCCACAAGACACCAGTTCCAGGAACAGACCATAAAATCCAGAACAAGATCATGAAACCCCCTTCCAAAGAAAAGCATGGGAAAAACCACAAGGCTGGGAAAATATCTTATTCCAGAATGGGTCATCTATTCTGGGCAGTCGTCTCATTCTGTAGTTAAACGTTCATGACGTAGGAATGCAGGCCACTGACCACCCGGCACAAGCCAATCAGAAGACGAACCCTGCACCTCCCCAGCACCAACCAATGAAATCTTCGATTACCTAACTCACTTTCTGAATATAGAAGAACTAATATAGCAGCCAATTAAAGTTATCCTAATGTCACCCTTTGGCCCCTGCCAATCATATTCAGTGATTTTCGAACCCTTACAATACTGCAAGAACCAGAGTTTGACTTGGCCGCCAGCTCAATAATGTGGACTAGGAACTGGAGAAATCACATCAAAATTAACATATGAAAGGAGCCAGTCCGCAGACGAAAACTGGGCACCATTCTCCACCAGAGCTCCATACAATAAATGGAGCATCCTCCCCTTCTCCAGGAAAACAAAAGCCCGGTACTTACAAACATGAGCGAAGCAGGAGCTGTGAGTTCTACATCTTGATTTGCATGCAAGAGGAGATTGCTTTCCACACTCGGCAGAATTTGAGCACATATGTGTGTGTGTGTGTGTGTGTGTGTGTGTGTGTATCTTCAAAGCCTGCATCCATAGAGACACAATTCCTCTAACAAGGCCATGCTTAGTCCAACAAGGCCACATCTACTCCAACAAGGCCACACCTACTCCAACAAGGCCACATCTTCTAGTAGTGCCACTCCCTATGGCCAGGCATTCAAAAACATGAGCTTATGAGGCCATAAATTTTCGAACCACAGTTGTTCAGTGCCAGTCAGACCTGAAAACATACATACAAATATTATATAGTCTGAGTAGATTATATTTAGGAATGCATATGTGCACATACATGCATATATAATCATATGTAGATGTATCATATACGCCTGCAACAACAAATAATGAAAGATGGGGCCATGAAGGAGAGTGGGGAGAGGTACGAAGAAGATTTACAGGGAGAAAAAGAAAGGGAGAGATGTCATTACATTAGAATGTCAAAATCTTACTTTAAAGATAACAGCAAATATAAAAACATCACATTAAATTATAGTTATACAGATAAAGAGGCTAATTCAAGTTTCACTGAGTCTCTGTGAATACTGAGGAGAAATGTCTGGCATGGCCAATCATAGAGTACGCAGAGCCCGGGCGACCTCTACATCTCCCACCATCACTCCCTCAGGACTGCTGCTTCCTCTTTCGTTTAGTTTAGCTTCCTATAAGAGATGCTGTGGGGACTCAAAGCGAAGGATAATGAATAGGAGTACCGCACACTTGCTTCATGACTTTCATTAAAGGGAAAAAAGAATGTGCATCAGAAGAATTAAATCTAATGCCACCAGCTGTGGGTTTGTCAGAATTGCAGATAAAAGTCTCCAAAGAAGTGTCCAGAGACTCAGACATTCATCAAAGATTGAGCTTTGAGCCAGCATGAGTGCTATGCCGAATCAACAGGCGGTTAAGTAAATCAGTGGCTATGACCAACCCAGAGAGGGTAATCTTAACTACTACAAAGGCAGGAATTCTCATTAAAGGGAAGATAAGGACAGACAGGTTTCTGGCCTTGCTTTGCCCACTCCACACAGATACTACAAAGACATTGCTCTCACTTCTCTGAAGGGTAGAATGCCAGTGTCTCAATACACAGCCCTGTAGAAATTAAATCTCATCCTACGAATTACTGATGATGATCCACACCAAATTTACTTTTTAACCCCGTGAATCATATTTGAAGTGTTTTTTAAATGGAATGGTAAAAGTAAAGTTGAGGCTCTAAGTCTCTAGAAATCATATGCAGAAGAATATTTAAAGAAATACTGGATCTGAAGGAATACATCTACTGTCATCCATCATTTGAAGGATCTCATGTACAATTAGACTTCAGAACACAAACAAGGAGTCAAAGTGTGAAAGAAATAAGATTACAAGGCTTGTTTTATTATTGGGGATGAAGAAACTTCATGGTCCAAAAATCAAGCAAGAGGTGCCTGAATATAATTTGGAACACATTCTCTGTTAATGATGTAGTTGGGAGACTTTCTAAAGAGTGTATTGATGGTTTCCTCATTATAAATGTCTGTGCAGACACTGGGCATTAAGACCCCAGCCTACCACTAAGGGAGACTCACTACTGAGACAAATTGTCCCGATGGTTTTCACATCCCAGGTCTCCTCCCACATTAAGGATTTCTGTTTAATGTTTCTTATGCCATCCTTTTTCTATAATGGTCCCTTTACTTTAGTTTTCATGAATGTCAATGCTGTTCTTCCATTTAGTAGAAGTATCTGTAAGGAACATCCGTGTGTTTCATAAGGAATGGTAATATACATACATAAAAATGCCATAATCTGTTTACATATTTGTTACATTGCTTCTTCCACATGAGTCTCCTGGACTCTTGAATGCGTTCATTGATTCACTGATAATTAATTTACTGCCATCACACTTGGGAGACAACTTTACCATACATTTCTCTCAGTTATTTGTGGCTGAGAAAAAAAACAAAAACAAGCAAAAAAAAAAAAAAAACCGTGATCCCAAATGAATGTCTAACAGTTACAATGAATTTTATTTCCGTGCATTGGCTAGCATTTCCTCTGCCTGGGATCAATATTGAAGATGTATGTGCTGGGAGATTGCCTGGGCTAGAAGACAGTAGATGACCTGATGCACCTGTCCAGCGGGGGATGACGACTGTTGGACGGAGGACTTTGTTTTCCAGCTTTATAGCTGCCTTCCTCCCCTACACTGGACTCGTTTTGTCATATGTCTTAGGACAGTGTTCCAGAAGAGCAAAGATACAGCTGCTGGTCTCCCTGACACCTAGGCCCCAGAACTCATAAAGCATTAGTCATTCCTGTCTATGCTTTTGCTCAAGGCCACACTGGTGACTCAGACACCATTGGATGAAGAAAAGATGATAAAGCCATATTGTGTGGGGCCAGCCACACTAAAACAGGCAAAGTTTATGTAATCTACAATATTTAAAGAAAAGTTCTGGATTCCAGCATCTTAAGATCCAACAAAGAACCACACAGAGCCAGGTAGAGTGCAGCATACCCTTACTGCTAGCCCTTCATATACTGAAGTGAGAGGGTTGTTACAAGTTATTACATCAGGGCAGTCTCATCAAAAGTTCCAGGCTAATTTGGGCACAGAGTGATACCCTGTATCAATGTGGGGTGTGGTGTTGAAGTTTGGTCTGTTGCTATGCATTGTAACACTAAATACTGGCCCCCAAGGTCTGGTTGCCCCGACAAGGAGATCCTCAGGGATGAGGAGATCTTCATGTATACCAAGTGATGCTATGGAACCTTACTCCTTAATTCAAAACTAATAAAGATGCCTACAGCCTATATCTGGACAGAAGAGAGTTAGGCAGGGCTTCAGTGATGGGGCTTGGGGTTTGAGGCTGAGACTATGAAGAAAGGGAGAAGAGAGAAGATGCCATGGGGTAGGTGGGTCATGGGAGCATGGCCATGAGGGCTGGACTGCCATGAGTAGGAGTGGTCCAGGCAGAGCATGGCAAGTTATATCTTGCAGTTATTGACAGGAAAGTAGACAAAAACAGCCTAGCCCTGATTGCTATCAAGAGGTATTGTAAATCTAAAGGTTTTATGTCCTTTTATAATAATCTAAGGTGTGGTGGAAAACCCCAATTGATATTTACCACAACAGTGGGGATGGTGTGAAAGACGCTCGCTGTCAATTCTGAAGACCTGAGATTGATCTCTAGAATCTACATGGTGTAAGGTGAGAACCACCTCCAACAAGTTGTCTTCTGACCTGTGGGCATACGTGAGTCCACCCATGTGAGCAAAATAGGTAAATAAACAAACAAATTGATTTTGAGAAATGGGAGGCAGACTGAGGAGGTGGCTCAGTCAGTAAAGTCCTTGCCACCAAGCATGAGGACCTGAGTTCAGATCCTCAGCACACATTTTTTAAAAGCCAACACAGCACACAAGTCTGCTATCCTCACACTGGGGAGGCAGAGACAACTGGATCCCAGGGCCTTACTCGTCACTTAGCCTAGACAATTGACATACTTTAGATTCAGTAAGAGAGTGTGTCAAAGGAAACAAAGTGAGAAACAGTTAAAGAAGGTACCCAGTATCATCCTCTGCCCCTCACATGCATGTACACATATGTGTATACCTAGTTAGAAGCACACATGTATATGCCTTCTTAGATGTACACATACATGTGCACACATGTGCTCACCTAGGTAGATGCATGCATGCATGTACACACATGTGCTTACCTAGTTATATGCACATATGCATGTACACACATATGCATGCCTAGTTAGATGCACACATACATGTACCTATATAGAAAAGAAGGAGATGAAAAAGAAGAAAAATGTTTACAGGAGAAATTCACCTTGAGGCTTCAAGGAAATGCTCTTCCCTCTGCGCCAGCCTTGAAACACTGAAGATTCAAGGTTGAAGCTTGATTGAAGGAAGAAGGTAGTTCAGAAGGTTGATGCTGTGGCTTGAGGGAAGCCACTCCTGAGCCTATTCTGCCTTTAGAATTTCCACTGCAAATGGAGCGACCAACCTTTGTGATCAGCCTGCGACTGCCGAATTTTCCCAAAAGACTTCCTGTGCTCAGATTCCACAGTGTCTGAAGCAAACTGAAAAGCACTGGCCTCTCTAGATGCAAGAGATGCTTAGAATCATGACATCCTTGTGTTTCATCGGCAAAAACTGCAAGTGAGAGGCTGGAGAAATGGCCTAGTGGTTAAGATCACTTGTTGCTGATGGTCAGTTCTTGACATCCCTATAAATGCTTACAGCTCCAGTTCTAGAGGACATGACACCCTCTTCTGGCTGTCATAGCAGCCAATCCCACAAGCATGCAAAAGTCATACCCGTAAAATGAAAACAAAGAGACCGCAAGCAGGCTGTCTCTTCAGTAGAACAGTCTTCTGCCCTTAGAGTTCAGTTCCATTGCTTTCCTCCCAGCCTTTAGGAATATGATACATTATAAACAAGTGACAGATTTCCCATTTCCTGTCGCAAAATTGTTACCTGGCTTTGAGACAAGGTAACCTACATATTCATCCAAATCCATCTGTCAAAAGGACGAGTGGCTAGGAGACATTTAAAACACATCAACAATCAACAAACTTCAGGGAAGATCTTACACAGGCAAGTGGAGTTCTCTAGGGAGTAAAACTCAAAGAATGAACAAAAGTAATATACTACTAATCATTTCAATTTGCATGGCTCATAAAAAGTCCTTTCACAGTGCATGAATTAATACTTAGGTGGCATGTGGCAATAGGGAGAGCTAAAATGTTTATTAAATTAAGGGTTAGGTGCTCCTATTATTCTGTGTTGTCTGCACCTGTATCTTTAGATGCAAAACAGAAATACTATTTATGACATATTGAATTTCTTCACTGTGAAGAGAAAACTAAGAAAGACAGCAGGTTATAAGTCACCAGATAGCTACAGATTGCTAGCTGCCATTAGCCTCTGGCTCTCGGTGGCTTGTCACCTGAGGTTTAGGACATGATCTGCTAGAAATCTTTTTGGTCTTGAGGGAGAAAAATAGCAATGGAAGTCAAAAGTGTGAGGTTGCAAATGATGTGGCCTTCAGAGCACCGCCTTAACATAGAAATAGTCACCTTTCCTTTTAGGCAACAGGGCCGTCGCCTGTGCTCAGACCATAGCGGCTCATTTGGCCCACGACTCCTTAATTTCCAACCAAGCAATAGAAACCATGGTTCATTCAAATCCATTTCTCCATTCAAACAACTGCCACTCACACAAGCTGACCCTGCAATTAAAGAAATTGTAATGTAATCCTCCACCAAGAGGAATGATGTCAAGTCCAAAGTGAGGCCAACAAACCATTTTCTCTGTAGAGCTTCCCAGAAAAGCCTTGGCAGGGAACAGGACTTGACCATGAATTGCAATATGTAGATGAAAATTTGTTTGCACTGGGATTCTATATATCCACTACATGAAAGGACTTTTTCCCATGGGTTGCAAGAGATTCTGGATCCCTTCCAGCTTCCAACAGTGCCAATAACTCTGCTGTAAGCAACTTTTATGTGATCAAGGAATCTGATGAGACTTAGGAATGATCACATTGTGCACATCAAAGTTATACACTTAACTTCTGAATTACCTTCATTAGGTATTCAAATAAGCCTCAGGCAGTGCATTCTCATAGCTGAACTATAAAATCCATTGAGCTTAAAGTGATCTTTTTGTCTTTCAGCATGAGAAAATATGAATTCTTTGTACAATGGTTTTAGCATTATATTATTTAAAAAATAATTTTTCTTTGTCTCTCTGAAAAAAAAGAACAAAGCTATTTTATTAAATACCATACCATCACCCTCTTGGTGAAATTTTACACATTCTTTGCTTTGATTCCTTTCTAAGTGTCTTTATTGGTTCTTTCTAGGCAGACAAAACAGAAAACAAACAAGCAAACAAACAAAAAACAAGAACCTGAATTTACATTGTCATTAATGACTCATTTTGCAACTCTGTTTGAAGCAAAAATTACTAAGGAAAGACGGAATTACCTAGCAAGTGTCGTTCAGAAGTTTGGAATCTATGAAATCAATAGATGTGTGGAATCACTTGGTCAACAAAACCTAGAGGAGGCTATTGCTTTTATCGAACTCCTATACTAGATTCTAGAAAAGCAGACCAAACCCAGAAATGGCTCACACACTCAAAATAAACTTGAAAATGAATCAGTTATATAAATTATGGAAGAATCACGATGACTTACCACAGTCTCATTCAACATTCTGATAAGGTGTACATTCTGCTGTAACTTTTTTTCCTCTAAGCTGTTCCCTCAGACTTTCTCTCTCTGTAAAGTTTATGAACTCTGCTCAATCACAGAAGAAATGCTGGCCTGCCCATGACTAATCCAAACCAATTAGATGGCAGATGCCATGCAGGAGTTGTGAAGGACAAGTGAGCTTTCTGGAGATGGGTCATCAGTTTGCACAGTTGGCAATGGATGCACCTAGGAGAGACTCAGCCCCGGATAATTTGCCTCAGGATTACTTTTGCTGCTGCTACTCCTTCTCATGTTTGTCTTTGCTATATTTTCTCCTGTATCAAGCATGGTGCAATTGGTGTGGGGAGACCCTCACTGCCCATAGTCTACTGTGGTCTAGTATGATTGCTTCTTGAAAGACAACCCAATCTATTGGGCAAATTTTCTACAGATCAACATGAAGATGAACCTGCATAAAATATTGTTGTTTAGATGGATTAATTATTTTACATAATTCCTGATTTGACTTAAATAGTTTTAGAATGTTGGGGTAGTTGATAAAAAGTTTAAGGAGACAGTTTCAGTTTTTTCACCAGAAAGATCTGATAACATAGAAATTAAGAGTAGAATGTGCTGCCTGCCTTGTTGAAGGCGGCGTAGATTAGAAAAGGACTTCAGTGAGCTTTCATGCATTAAAAGCACATAATTATACTTGGAAGACAAAATAGGCTAGAGACAAGTTAATGATTAAAGAAAATATAAATTCTACTTTGGGTCTGAGTTCCTAGGTCTTAGGATCTTGGGATGTGGCCATAGGTTTTGGTGTGCACCATAAAAGGATAGGATTATGTACAAAGAGTAAAAAATTCTGAGTATAAGAATGAAGAATAGATGATTAGACATTTTAAACTGAACAAGACTTTAAAAATAAGACAAAGTAGTTGATGATCTGTTTCTTGGTAAACACAATTTGTCCTCAGCTAAGCACAGGGAAAAACTTGCGCCTTCCAGATTCCATCTGCGCCCAGAGCTAAGGTTGTCCCATAGCCGTCAAGGCCCAAAACCTGCCCAGAGAGAGCTGGATTTCCAGAAGTACTCTCACTTCTAAGTCCAACGGTGAGACCCCCCCCCCTTTTGCTCCAATAATTGTCCAAAGAGGGACCTTCCATGAGTGTACTGGGTACAGGAACCATTGAGCAGCCTGGGACAGGATCCTTCCAAATCTCTATCTGTGCCCAGAGCTAAAGCTACCCCACAGCCATTTGGACTCAAAGCCTGCCCAGAGAGAACTTGTCTCCCAGTAGTGCACTCACCCCTAAGATCACAGGCTCATGAGCCCACAGAAAGGGCAAGCTCCATTCAGAGACAGCAAGACCAGGTAATATCAGAGACAACCAGATGGTAAGAGGCAAGCACAAGAGGCTAAGTAACAGAAACCAAGACGACTTGGCATCATCAGACACATTTCTTCCACCACAGCAAGTACTAGATAACCCAACACACTAGAAAAGCAAGATTTGAATTTAAAATCACATCTCATGTTGATGATAGAGGAATTTAAGAAGGGCATAAATAACTCTCTTAAAGAACTACAGGACAACACAGGTAAACAAGTAGAAACTCTTAAAGAGAAAACACAAAAGTCCCTTAAAGAGTTACAGGAAAACACATCTAAACAAGTGAAGAAATAAAACAAAACCATCCAAGATCTAAAATTGGAAATAGAAGCAATAAAGAAAGCCCAAACGGAGACAACCTTGTAGATAGTAAAACTAGGAAAGAAATCAGGAGTCATAGATGCAAGCATCACCAACAGAATACAAGAGTCATAAGAGAGAATCTCAGGGGCAGAAGATACCATAGAAAACATTGACACAATAGTCAAAGAAAAAACATAATGCAAAAAACTCCTAACCCAAATCATCCAGGAAATCCAGGACACAATGAGAAAACCAAGCCTAAGGATAATGGGTATAGAAGAGAGCAAAGACTCCCAACTTAAAGGACCAGTATATCTTCGACAAAATTATAGAAGAAAATTTTCCTAACCTAAAGAAAGAGATGCCCATGAACATACAAGAAGCTTACAGAATTCCAAATAGATTGGACCAGAAAAGAAATTTCTCCTGTCACACAATAGTCAAAACACCAAATACACAAAACAAAGAAAAACTATTAAAAGCAATAAGGGGAAAAGGTCAAGTAACATATAAAGGCAGACCTCTATGTTACATTTCTCAACAGAGACTATGAAAGCTAGAAGATCCTGGGCAGATGCCATACAGTCTCTAAGAGAGCACAAATGCCAGCCCAGGCTACTATAACTAGCAAAACTCTCAATTACCATGCATGGAGAAACCAAGATATTCCATGACAAAATCAAAGGTACACAAAATCCAGGCCTACGAAGGGTAATATATGGAAAATGCCAACACAAGGAAGGAAACCACACCCTAGAAAAAGCAAGAAGTAATCTTCATTCAAAAAACACAAAAGAAGATAGCCACACAAACATAATTCCACCTCTAACCAATAAAAATAACAGGAAACAAAAATCACTATTCCTTAATATCTCTTAACATCAATGGAATCAAATCCTCAATAAAAAGACATAGACTAAGAGACTGGATATATAAACAGGACCCAGGATTTTGCTGCATAAAGGAAACACACTTCAGAAACAAAGATAGACACTATCTCAGAATAAAAAGCTGGAAAAAAATTCCAAGTAAATGGACCCCAGAAACAAGCTGGAGTACCCATTCTAATATCAAATAAAATCAAATGTCAATAAAAAGCTATCAAAAAGGATAAGGAAGAACACTTCATACTTATCCATACTTATCAAAGGAAAAATCCACCAAGATGAACTCTCAATTCTGAACATCTATGCTGCAAATGCAAGGTTACCCACATTCATAAATGAAACTTCACTAAAGTTCAAAGCATACATTTCAGCTCACATAATAATAGTGGGAGACTTCAACACCTCACTCTCATCAATGGACAGGTCATGGAAACAGAAACTAAACAGAGACATGGAGAAGCTAACAGAAGTTATGAACCAGATGGATTTAACAGATATCTATAGAACATTTCATCCTAAAACAAAAGAATATACCTTCTTCTCAGCACCTTTTAGGACCTTTTCCAAAATTGACCATATAATTAGTAACAAAATAGGCCTTAACATATACAAGAAGATTGAAATAATCCCATGCATCCTATCAGATCACCATGAACTAAGGCAGGTCTTACACATAAACAACAGAAAGCCCACATACATATGGAAGCTGAACAATGCTCTAATCAATGACATCTTGGTCAAGAAAGAAAAAAGTAAGAAATTAAAGACTTTTTAGAATTTAATAAAAAATGAAGGCAAAACATAGCCAAATTTATGGGATACAATGAAAGCAGTGCTAAGAAGAAAATTCATAGCTCTGAGAGCCTCCAAAAAAGAAACTGGAGAGAAAGTATAGCAGCATACAGCACACCTGAAAGCTCTAGAACAAAAAGAAACAAATACACCCAAGAGGAGCAGACAGGAGGAAATGATCAATCACAGAGCTAAAATCAACCAAGTAGAAACAAAAAGCTACACAAAGAATCAACAAAAGGAGGAGATGGTTCTTTAAGAAAATCAACACGATAGATAAACTCATAGCCAGACTAAACAGAGAGCACAGAGATATTACCCAAATTAGCAAAATTAAAAATGAAAATAGAAATAATAGAATGAACAATAGAAATTTAAAACATCATCAGATCCTACTACAAAAGCCTATATTAAACAATACTGAAAAATCTGGATGAAATGGACAATATTCTAGACAGATATCAGGTACCAAAGTTTAATCAGGATCAGATAAACCATCTAAATAGTCCCATAACACCTAAAGAAATAAAAGCAGTCATTAAAAGTCTCCCAAACAAACAAACAAAAAAAAAAAAAAAGCAAAAAACCCAGGACCAGATGGGTTTAGTGCAGAATCCTGTCAGACCTTCAAAGAAGACCTAATACTAGTACTTTCAAACTATTCCATAAAATTGAAACAGAAGGAACACTACCCAATTCACTCTATGAAGCCACAGTTACACTGATACCTAAACCACACAAAGAACTAACAAGGAAAGAGAACTTCAGACCAATTTCCCTCATGAATATCGATGCAAAAATACTCAATAAAATTCTCGCAAACTGAATTCAAGAAAACATTAGAAGGTTCATTCACTAGGATCAGGTAGTCTTCATCCCAGGGATGCAGGGAAGCTCCAATATATATGGAAATCCATCAACAAACTCAAAGAAATCCAGTATATAAACAAACTCAAAGAAAAAAAAACATGATCATTTCATTAGATGCTGAGAAAGCATTTGACAAAATTCAACACCCCTTTATGGTAAAAGTCTTGGAAAGTTCAGGAATTCAAGGCCCTTATCTAAACATAGTAAAATCAATATACAGCAAACCAGTAGCTAACATCAAACTAAATTGAGAGAAAAAGGAAACAATCCCACTAAAATCATGTACTAGACAGGGCTGCCCACTTTCTCCCTACCTATTCAATATAGTACTTGAATTCCTAGCCAGAGCAATTAGACAACAAAAATAGGTGAAAGGAATACAAATTAGAAAGGAAGAAGTCAAAATATCAATATTTGGGCTAGCATTGCGTTCTCTTAGGGTCTGTATAACAACATCTGCCCAGGATCTTCTGGCTTTCATAGTCTCTGTTTAGAAATCTGGTGTAATTCTGATAGGTCTGCCTTTATATGTTACTTGACCTCTTTCCCTTACTTCTTTTAATATTCTTTATTTGTTTTCTGCATTTGATGTTCTGACTGTTATGTGACAGGAGAAATTTCTTTTCTGTTCCAATCTATATGAGCTTCTTATATGTTTATGGGCATCTATTTCTTTAGGTTAGGAAAGTTTTCTTCTATAATTTTGTTGGAGATATTTACTGGTCCTTTAAGTTGGGAGTCTTTGCTCTCTTCTATACCTATCATCCTTAGGTTTGGTTTTCTCATTGTGTCCTGCATTTCCCTGGATGTTTTGGGTTAGGAACTTTTGGCATTTTGCATTTTCTTTGACTACTGTGTCAATGTTCTCTATGGTATCTTCTGCACCTCAGATTCTCTCTTCAACCTACTATATTTTCTTGGTGATGCTTGCATTTATACATTCTGATCTGTTTCCTAGGTTTTCTATCTCCAGGGTCGTCTCCTTTTGTGATTTCTTTATTGTTTCTATTTCCATTTTTAGATCCTGGGTGGTTTTGTTCAATTCCTTCACCAGTTTGGTTGTGTTTTCCTGTAACTCTTTAAGGGATTTTTGTGTTTCCTCTTTAAGTGCTTCTTTACCTGTGTTGTTTACCTGTGTTGTCTTGTAGCTCTTTAAGGGAGTTATCTATGTCCTTCTTAAATTCATCTATCATCATCATGAGATGTGATTTTAAGTCCAAACCTTGCTTTTCCAGTGTGTTGGGATATCCAGTATTTGCTTTGGTGGGAGAATTGGTCTTTGATGATGCCAATTAGTCTTGGTTTCTGTTGGTTAGGTTCCTGAGCTTGCCTCTTGCCATCAGGTTGTCTCTGGTGTCTTGTCTCTAGCTTGTCTTGCTGTCTCTGACAGTGGATTGACCTTCCTGTAAGCCTGTGTGTCAGCATTCTTGTAGACATATTTTCTTTCTTTCAGCCAGATCTGGGAACAGAGAGCTGCTCCTGGGTTTGTGTGTCCTGAAACTTCCAGGGGCGTCGCTTGGAGCAGAAGAGTTAGTCTTACCTCTGCTCTCAAGGTGTGTCGGTGCTCTTACTTAAACTTTCTTAATTAATGACAAAAGAATTATTGCTTTGTGGTTTTGGTGAACTTGTGAAGAGAAAGATAGATGGCAAATGTTTCAATAGATGGATATGAATTTCAAAAGAATATATAACCAATAATCCTATTGAAATTTCTTTTTATAATTTTAATCTGTTTTTGAAGAATATGGTCTTATGATTGTTTTGGGGAATATGTAACGTGGCTGTGAGGTAATCTTTTTTCTTACATATAGTATTTTTGTCCTAGGTGGTATAAAAAGTTTAAAAGAAACAATAAAGTTGTTGGGACTTTGCTCCATCCACCAAACATGTGCATGCATGTGTGTTTGTGTGAGTGTGTGTGTGTATATATATATATTTGTGTGTGGTATGTGTATGTGTATGGTGTATGTGTGTATATGTGTGTATATATATTAACATATATGTGTATATGTGTATACATGAGTATATTTGTATACATGTGTAAAGTTGTTTAGAGCTTTGCTCTAAATACTGAATGTGTGTACTCATATGTATGTATATGTGTAAAATGAAGTCTTGCTTCATCCACTGTGTGTGTGTGTGTGTGTGTGTGTGTGTGTTCCCTCACCCTTTTTACTGGCCCTAGGGAGCTTTGAACTGAACCCAAAGAATCAAGCTTTTTTCCTCAAGATAAATTCCTCTGGGTGGTCAATTGCTGACTCTATGTCCTGCCTCAGTTTACCCTGACATGTCAGTGTTGTCCCAATCATCCACAGTCACTGTCTCTCTGTTTTCTTCTGTCCCTCTTTATCTACCTTCTCTCCTGATAGATATGTAGGCACATGCTTGCTTGTTCTTAGACTCCCATTAGCTGAGTAAGAAAACTGAGTACAGAAGAAAAACTGGTCACCTTCTCCTTGAATCTTGCTCTCATCTCTGGAATATGTCCCAACCTGTGTAAAGTAAACAATTGGTGCAAATGCCAAAACCATGAGTACAAAGCCACAAATAGATCCTATACTTGATACATTTCTCTGCTTTCAAACTACAGGAAGAAACATCACACCAACAGATATAGACAGCTTGTGTATAGCAAAGCACTTGTGTCTGAGAGGGAGGGGATCAGAAAAGCTTTGAACTTAGAAAATAAGAGAGAACAAGATAAATTTACAGCCCATAAATAGCCAACTAATCAATCTCTTTAACAGATAAACAGTTCTTTCATGAGATATAAGAAAAACATCATGGACATAGCAATGAAAACAGATGTTCATTTTGGTAATCAAAGTTAAGGAAAATGGAAATATCATTTTGCACTTAAGTGCATGAGGAATATGTATTATAATGAAGGTGAGACTCGGATAAAAGAGTAAATTTAATACCAATAAAATTTGCTATGAATTTCTAGATGAAAACATTATGTGAGAGATTGTTAAAATATTCATACTATTGAATCAAGTAACACAATTTGTCGATATTAAGTCTAAGGAGATAATTCAATAGAAAAAAAATGTCTGCTAAAATGCTCTTGGCTCAAGCAACCAGAGCTTCCAGGGACTAAGCCACTACCTAAAGACTATACATGGACTGACCCTGGACTCTGACCTCATAGGTAGCAATGAATATCCTAGTAAGAGCACCAGTGGAAGGGGAAGCCCTGGGTCCTGCTAAAACTGAACCCCCAGTGAACTAGATTGTTGGGGGGATAGTGGCAATGGGGGGAGGATGGGGAGGGGAACACCCGTAAAGAAGGGGAGGGGGAGGGATGTTTGCCTGGAAACCGGAAAGGGAATAACACTTTCGAAATGTAAATAAGAAATACTCAAGTTAATAAAAAAAAAAAAAAAAAAAAAAAAGTAAGTCATTAAGTGCAGTCTACATGTGCCAGAAGGAGATTAGTCTTCATCTACTAAGCATTGGAATATGAACTAATGGCAACTTAAAAAACTACCTCTCAAGAATAGGCATGGGAGCACACACCTGTAATCCCAACACTCGAAAAGACAGGCAGATCAATCAGGAGTTCAGTTGTATTAAGTTCGAGGTCAGGCTGGCCTACACAAAAATCTTAAAAAGTGGGGTGAGAGGGAGTGGAGGTGGGAGAGGGAAAAGTAAGCTGACATTCAAACCTGGTGTGGTGATACAGGTCTGTAGCCCCAGCATTTGGGAGGGAGGTAGAGGCAAAGGGCTCAGGTGTTCAAGATCTTCCTTGGCTATATACCAAGTTCAAAACCAGGATAGAACACAGGAAACCCTACCTCAAAAACAAGGCAAAGAAAACAATAAAAACCTAACACCCAGACAAAACCATGAGTGGAAATTCCACCCCTGGTACGAAGAAGCACTTTTACTTGTTCTTCAATATATGAGAGCAAGAAACGATGAAATGTCTAGCAAGGCTCTTTCATGAGTATATTTAGGCAATAGAACACCAAGTTGCAGGGTAAATGATGAGGCTCTCAGCGGTGTATAAAACAATTGATCATTCCCTACATTAACAAATAGCAAAGAAAACTTTTGGGAGAAATTGATCTTGTTAATCTATTAATGTTGTATTAACCGGTTTCTCTGATACCTTTTTAAATTGTTCAAGGAATGATGATCAAGTCAATTTGTATCCTACACACGTTTTACGGGAAGTTTTTAGTCAACCCTAATGGTTTCCAAGTAAAATGACTTCTGCCCATATCTTCATGTTTAAGCAAAATACTCCCTAAAAACATAGGTTTTACCAAAAATTGTTTTAGCAGCTAAATGGACGTTTGGTGAACTGGGTTTTTCCATTCAAATACTGAAAGCCAGGGCATAACAGGCAGAGCCTAATGCCATTCGGGAGCATACTGGCTATTACAACATTGAGAGCATGTCACACACCAGGAAGTGAGACACTTCTAGTTCCCGACTCCCCCACGTCAATCTGGATCCAGCAAGGAGGCGAAGCAGAGGAAGAGCTGTTACCCTGGGACCTTTCCTCTGTCGAGGTGTACATGTCTTTGCTAACTGGACTTTGAGCTTTTGACCTCACTAAGTTTCTTGATTGTCACCCTGGTCTTTGTTGAAGTTGGTATAATAAAAACACCACAAATAAAGCAGCTTATCAACAAAAAAAAATGCTCTTGGCTCAGAACTATTTATACAATCAATCAAATGTATAACCATAAAAAAAAAAAACAGTTTAAGAGAATCAGAAACTAACTCCATAGGTTCTCGTTGAAGTCTTGTATATGGGACAAAGGTTAAATTAGTATTCACAGAAGGGAAACCCTGGAAATAATGCTGCTGGTGCCATAGGATATGATACATCTATTTCAAACAATAATTTTAACTACATATAAATTATACAATGTTGTTATTTTTTACACAGGTATGTATGTGGAGTTCATGTTTATGTGTGTGGTGGCACACATTTGTTTAGATGTGTATGTGTGTCTGTGTCCAAGCGTCTCCCTCCCTACTTTATCTATTGAGGAGGCAAAGTCACTTCAGAATGCTCACTCGACCATACTGATTCCAGTTATACTAGTTCTACCAGCTTGCCAAAGCCATCTTTGTCTCCACCTCCCAAAGACTGGTTTACAAGTAACGACCAAAGGGATTTTATTTCTATTCTAGGAATCTGAACTCAGGGCCTCAAATTTGCTCAGCAATTACTTTATCCAATGAACCATCTGCCCATATTGGTTTTGTTTGCTTATGTGTTTTTGGCCTGTTTTGTCTAGTTTCTAAATAAAAAAATTATTTGATCATAAACATAAAATTATAGGATGCAATTATGTCTTTTACTAAGCTTTAAATTTTTTTAGTATTTCACTTATAATAAAAATAATAGCTGCTTTTATGAGCAGCTCACAGACCACAGACTCTAAGCAAACACATCCCACTGGCAGTAAGTCAGTGGTACGCCTAGTGTTCCTGGAGAAAGTTCGTCCTGGACACCTTCATCCCTCCAGTTTCTTTCGGTTTGTGACAAGTTCACTGTTGACTACTACTTCCACACTGGATGTGAAAAAGCACTTCCGGCATGCAGATTTGTATGTCTTTCTTGATGTTGTAGCTTAATACAGTCACGTGAACAACTCATTCTTCATTGCTGAGACAAACATATCTGAACTTACCACCTCCAGGGATGGGGGGCTGATTTGAGCCCAGGGTTTCAAAGGATTCACAGATCCTAACCTATCCTGGTAGAGAGGCTGTGGAGAAATCTCTGGACCATCTCACATTACGGCAAGCAGGAAACAGAGATATGGAATCCCTACCCTAACTGGCTTTCTGCTTTTTTCTCCTTGTATTCCAGTGGTACTCAGCCTGTTGCATGATGCTGAATACATTCATCATGGGCCCTCCCCATCTCGGTTAAATGTTTTTAATAAATGACCTCACTGAAAGTGTCCTTTACTATTTGAGGTGCTTCTCAATCCCACCAGGTTGTCAATGGACATCAAACATCACATGCTATAACATTCCACATCCATCCCCAAAAGATTCACAAGCATCTCATAATACAAATTTATCCAGTCCCTCTCCAAGACCCTCCATAATATTAATACTTTCAACAATGTTAAAAGTTTCCTCTGGTACTCAGGACAAACTCTTATTTCAAAAGGAAGAGATGAGGCCATAGAAATGAGGGATTGGGCCAAAGAAAGGACTGGACCTTAGTAAGGCATATGTTAAATCCTGAAAATCCATGTCTACAGTCATGGATTGGTAGAGGTATTCATATACCACAATTTATTTTCGTCTTCCATGGTTTAAATAAACAGCAAGGAGCTTGAAAAAAATCAGGGTTGAGGGTAAATAAGAAAAACTCACCCAGAAGATTCTTAAAGCTCAAACATTTCAGAGAAGCATTCAAGAAGAGTTCTCGAATTCCCTGCCCCTATAGTAAGTCTGAGTTCTCAGAACTTAGGTTCTTCAACAGGTGTGGTTTAGATAAAAGACACAGGCCAAGGCTGGTTATGTCATGCCCAGGCAGGGTATTGCTAATGACCAAGGATGTGTTTCAGGCTGATCCTGAGCACTCTATACAAAATTTTAATAGCCATTACCCATAGTTAGATGAGATGAGGGACCATTGCCCTTGTTCCAAAAGCTAGGTATGTTGTCGAGAAGTCCTGTGACTATAGTTGTAAGGTATCTTGCTCTTCAATGTAGAAAGCATTATGGAGCTGATACAGTGATTAAAATTAAATTAGAGATAAAAGATATAAAGTCTAAATTCATGTGTGTTTGTGTATGCATGTATACATGTTTGTGTGTGAGAGAGTAGGTGTATATATGTAGGAAGTATAAGTGCATATGTATGGGCATGTATGTAGAGACCAGAGGACTATCTTGGATGTCATTTCTCAGACACTGTCTGCGTGTTTGTTTGTCTGTCTGTCTGTTTTTTTGTTTGTTTGTTTGTTTTTTGTTTATTTTTTAAATTTGGTTTGGTTTTGTGAGATTCAGTCTCATTGGTCTGGAACTCATTAACTAGTCAATGCTGCTCAACCCCAGGGAGCTGCCTGTTTTCCCACCTCTAGCACTGGGATTACAAGTGTGCACCACTATGCTCAACTACGGGCATACTCGGCAAGCACTGTGCTAAGCAGATTATCTTCCTAGCCCTCCAGAAATATGAATTTTGAATAGTAATTTCTTTAGCGAGAATCTCACTTCTCTCCTAGGCTGACCTGGATTTCATGAGCCTCCTGTTCTGTGAGTACAGGTGTGTAGCTCCACGTCTGACTCCGAAGAGCAAATTTAAAACTCTCCAAAGATCACCAATCATGAGTTTGCCACAGATAAAACAGAATGTGCTGATTTCTTCCTATAATTAACTCAGAGATCTAATGAACTTAATGAAAATTGATATGTGATCACAGGAAAGTGTTATTTTTAAATTGAACTCACAATTCTTTAGAGTATTTTAAGAAAAAGTATTGAGCCTCTCCTGAATTGAAAGCTAAGTTTAAATGGCGGCGTGTGTGCATGGTTCATCTCCCTCATCAGAATGGATCTTATTCTCTCATGACCCCTCTTCTTGGAAGAGCTGTTCGCTCCATGTTTCCTACCTCAACCTGTTTTGCTCATGTTTCTAGGCTCTGCATTTATCCCTTCAGAGAAATTACTGTGGCTCACAGCCCTACCAAAAAATTACTTGAATTTTCTGACTCAGTCCATTCCTGCTCCTATCACAAAATGCCTTGGGTTGGATAATGTATGAATGGTAGTCATTTATTTCCTATAGCCATGGAGACTGGGAAGTCCAGTATAAAATGCTGGCACACTGTGCTCATGGTTAAGGTTTGTCCTCTGTTTTCAAGATGGAGCCTGCCTTTATGTAGCACCTTCAGAAGTGCCGAAGGAGGCAAAAGAGGACAACCTTGCTCCTCGTGACCTTTATGCAGACACTGCTGCCATCCATGGAGGCCAAGTCCTCTCAACTACACCATTTCCCAAAGGCCCATTTAAGGAGAACTTTAGTTTCTAGCTTATGAATTTTGAAGGAACACAGACATTCAAACCACTACATTTTTCTTCCTCACATTCCTTAATAATAACTATGGGCCTTTACTTGGGCTATAGTTAACCAGAATATCCATACTTCGGCAAGACCCTCATAATCTTTCAAGATTTTGTTTTAGCCTGGCCTTTTCTACAGGCTCATACCTGGGTCAGTCCCGCCTCTTGGGTTGCAACAGCAGACTCAAAAAAGCACTTGCCAGGCTCAATTTTAATTCAAATTCTCTCTTCTCTTCTCTTCTCTTCTCTTCTCTTCTCTTCTCTTCTCTTCTCTTCTCTTCTCTTCCCTTCCCTTCCCTTCCCTTCCCTTCCCTTCTCTTCTCTTCTCTTCTCTTCTCTCCTCTCCTCAGACAGTGGATGCTGCTATATGGTATTGGTTCACCTTGCAATTCTTTGTTGGTTATCAATGGACTTTGATGCTGGTCTTCGCTGACAACACTTTGTGGTATTTGCTTGCCTTGCCACTCTTTGCTGGTCATTGTTTGTTGAGACTTCATGGAGAGATATGACACCAAAGAACTTCTGGTAGTGTTCTGGTGGCTTCTTCACACTTCCATAAATTCGGGCTTATTGGCAGAACCTAGTGTTTTCTTCTGGATTGAGCTCTTGTTAACCAAACTGCTGACAATGGAGACCAGATTCACTCCAAAGAACCTTTTCTAAATGGGTCCACAAACTTCTTTGCCTTATTAACCTTCCATTTACATTACCTCAAGTGGGTGGTGGGCTAGAAGGGAGGGTAAAGCATTTAAATATTCATATTAAAAGTAGGTTTTGAAAAATATTAGCCTACAGGTGGTATCCAAAATGGCTTAGGCATTATGGCTTACTGATTCTAACTTACTAGAGGAAAGGGCAGGTTTTGATGGGTTAGCAATGTTATTTAAGGAGGTTAGTAAAATACCAGCTGCTGCCACTGGGTGGTCTCCTGCCTTGCTACCATAAGTTTTGTTTTGTTTTTTGTTTGTTTGTTTGTTTGGTTGGTTGGTTGGTTGGTTTTGCTTCATAGTTCTCGTGTATACTAATTTGAAAAAGTTTAGGGAGAAACCTGACAATTCTCTTCTGTTAGAGAAGATTAAAGAGTTGGCTATGCACTTAGAGAGTTTGTGAATTGAGGTAGAAGTACTTGGAAAACAAAAAGAGCCAGTAGGAGAAAAACAGGCTTCAGGCTAGGTGTCTGAGACCAGGAATTTATTGAATGATGAAAATGGGAAGCAAACTAGGCTGAAAGATAAACTGCCAACCCAACATCCTCCACAAACTTTCACTGCCATGCCCCCAGAACACCTCAGTGAAAGAAAAGGGAAGGAAGAGCAGGAGACTATACAAACTCAACATAGGTTTTGCCAAGTGCCAGAGGATTTGTTTGAGGCTACACAAGCACCTTCAGCTTTCCCAGTCTTTGTGCAGCATATACCAGCTAACAACAGTGGCCACGCTTTTAATGAATTGACCTGGTGACTGATAGAAATGTTAGATCTAAATATTAAAGAGCCCATTATGTTGTACAGCTTGCATTCTCCATTTGTTAAAGAAACGTTAAAGAACTGGGCCATGCAGCATAGGGTCATCTTCCAAGATTAGAAGCAACTGGTGTCAGCCATACTAGAAGCAGGGAGGCAATTACAATGGCTATTGTGGTAGAAGAACAAAGCCACAACAATAGAACAATAAAATGTCATGGGGGGGGAGAGAATAAATTTAACTAAAGACCAGCTGCCTAGTAAAGTACATTATGCTGACTTACAAAAACAAATCTGATCTGATGATGGATTAATTGAACAACATCATGTTGGGGTTGGGCTCAGCTGTGAGTAGAATTTGAAACCAGACAGTCTTTAATAAAAATATTGGGAAAATGCAACTATCAGGGGCCTTCTAGTTGCCATGCACAGTGACCCTGAACCACAGGAAATGGGAAAGAGCTGTCCCAAGTGCTGACTCCTGACAGCATAGGTAAGACTACCACTTCTGTTCTGAGGGACCCACCCAGAGCCCTCACGACACAGGAACCAAAGAGCAGCCTGGGACAGGATCCTTCTGGTCTCCATCTGGGCCCCAGAGCTGTCCCTGTGCTAAGCTCTCTAGACCCACAAACTGCCAGAAGACAGCTGATCTCCCAGGAGTGCTGGCACACCTGAGAGCACAGGTAAGGCCACCACTTCTGCTCCAAGGAACCCTCCCAGAGCTCTCAGGACACAGCAACCAAAGAGCAGCCTGGGACAGGAGCCTTTTCATCTCTATCTGTGCCCCAGAGCTGACCCTGGGCCACAGCACTCTGTACACAAATCCTGCCCAAAGAAAGCTGGTATCCCAAGAGTGCTGTCAAACCTGAGCACACATGTGAGACCAACACTTCTGCTCAAATACCTGAGCTAAGAGGGACTCATCCAGAACCCTTGCACCATGGAGCTCTCCATACCTAAATTCCATCAGGAGCTTTGATACACAGGCTTACAGGAGGGACAAGCCACTGTAAGAGAGAGCAAAACCAAGTAACACCAGAGATAACCAGATGGCGAGAGGCACATGCAAGAACATAAGCAACAGAAACCAAGGCTACTGACATCATCAGAACCCAGTTCTTCCACCATAGGAAGCCCCAACATACCAGAAAAACAAGATTCTGATTTAAAATCATATCTCAAGAGGATGATAGAGGACTTTAAGAAGGACATAAATAACTTCCTTAAAGAAATACAGGAGAACACAGGTAAAAAAGCAGAAGCCCTTAAAGAGGAAACACAAAAATCCCTTAAAGAATTACAGGAAAACACAACCAAATAGGTGAAGGAATTGAACAAAACCACTCAGGATCTAAAAATGGAAATAGAAACAATAAAGAAATCACAAAAGGAGACAACCCTGGAGATAGAAAACCTAGGAAAGGATCAGGAGTCATAGACAGAAGCATCACCAAGAAAATAAAACAGATTGAAGAGAGAATCTCAGGTGTAGAAGATATCATAGAAAACATTGACACAACAGTCAAAGAAAATACATAATGCAAAAAGCTCCTAATACAAAACATCCAGGAAATCCAGGACACAATAAGAAGACCAAACCTAAGGATAATAGGTACAGAAGAGAGAGAAAATTCCCAACTTAAAGGGTCAGTAAATATCTTCAACAAAATAATAGAAGGAAACTTCCCTAACCTAAAGGAAGAAATGTCTATAATAAACATACAAGAAGCCTACAGAACTCCAAATAGATTGGACCAGAAAAGAAATTCCTCCTATCACATAATAGTCAAAACACCAAACGCACAAAACAAAGAAATAATATTAAAAGCATTAAGAAAAAATTCAAGTAATATATAAAGGCAAACCTATCAGAATTATACCAGACTTCTCAACAGAGACTATGAAAGCTAGAAGATCCTGGGCAGATGTCATACAGACCCTAAGAGGACCCAAATGCTAGGGCACTTTTGCTATACATAGCAAAACTCTCAATTACCATAGATGGAGAAACCAAGATATTCCATGACAAAACCAAATTTACACAATATCTTTCCACAAATCCAGCCCTACAAATGATAATAGATGGAAAACTCCAACACAAGGAAGAAAACTACACCCTAGAAAAAGCAAGAAAGTAATCTTCTTTGAACAAACACAAAAGATAGACACACAAACATAATTCCACCTCTAACAACAAAAATAATAGGAAACAACAATTACTACTCCATAATAACTCTTAACCCCAGTGGACTCAATTCCCCAGTAAAAGACACAGCCTAAAAGACTAGATATGTAAAGAGGACCCAGCATTATGCTGCACACAGGAAATGCACCTTAGTGACAAAGACAAACACTCTCTCAGAGTAAAATGCTGGAAAAAATTCTCCAAGCAAATGGGCCCAAGAAACAAGCTGGAATAGCCATTCTAATATCAAATAAAATCGACTTTCAACAAAAATTTATTGAAAAAGATAAGGACTCTATGTATTCATCAAAGAAAAAAATCTACCAAGATGAACTCTCAATTCTGAACAACTATGATCCAAATGCAAGGGGACCCACATTTGAGCATTTTTACTAAAGCTCAAAGCACACATTTCACTTTACACAATAATAGTGAGGAATTTCAACACCTCACTCTCATGAATGGATAGATCACGGAAACAGAAACTAAACAGAGACACAGTGAAACTAACAGAAGTTATGAAAGAAATGGATTAAACAGATATCTATAGAACATTTCATCCTAAAACAAAATAATATACCTTCTTCTCAGCAACTCATGGCACCTTCTCCAAAATTGACCATAGAATTGGTAAAAAAAACAAAAAAACAAAAAAAAAACAACAACAACAAAAAACCAACAACAAAAAATAATCCAATACATCTTATGAAATCACTACGAAATGGACTAAGGCTGGTTTTCAATAACAACAAAAACAATAGAAAGCCCACGTGCACAAGGAAGCTGAACAATGCTTTAATCAATGATAATTTTGTCAGGGAAGAAATAAAAAAGAAGTTAAGGACATTTTTAAAATTTAATGAAAATGAAGGCACAACATACCCAAACTTATGGAACACAATGAAAGAAGTGCTAAGAGGAAAACTCAAACCTCTGAATGCCTCCAAAAGAAGTTGGAGAGAGCACACACTAGCACCTTGATAGCACACCTGATATATGTAGAACAAAAAGAACCAAATACACCCAATAGGAGTAGATAGCAGGAAATAATCAAACTCAGGGCTGAAAACAACCAAGTAGAAACAAAAAGAACTACACAAAGAATCAACGAAAGGGGGAGATGGTTCTTTGACAAAATCCACAAGATAGATAAATGTTTAGCCAGACTAACCAAGGAGAGACAGTATCCAAATTAATGAAACCAGAAATGAAAAAGGAGACGTATCAAAAGAAGCTGCGGAAATTCAAAATATCATCAGATCCTACTATAAAAGCCTATACTCAAAAAGATTGGAAAATCTGGAGAAAATGGAAAAATTCTAGAAAGATACCTGGTACCAAAGTTAAATCAGGTTCAGATAAACCATTGAAACAGTCCCATAACCCCTAAAGAAATAAAAGCAGTCATTAAAAATCTTCCCACAAAAAAAAAAGCCCAGGACCAGATGGGTTTAGTGCTGAATTCTATTAGACATTCAAAGAAGACCTAAAACCAATACTCTTCAAACTATTCCACAAAATTGAAATAGAAGGAACACTATGAAGCCACAGTTACTCTGATACTAAAACCACTCAAAGACTCTTCCCAAAGAGAGAAGAGAACTTCAGACCAACTTCCCTTATGAATATTGATGCAAAAATACACATTAAAATTCTTGCAAACCAAATCTAAGAACATATCAAAATGATCGATCGTTCACCATGATCAAGTATTCTTGATCCCAGGGATGCAAAGGTTGTTCAATATCCATCTAATCCACCACATAAACAAACTAAATAAAAAAAATTTTTTTAAATGATCATTTCATTAAATGCTAAAAAAGCATTTGACAAAATTCAATACCCCTTCATGTTAAAAGTCTTGGATAGAACAGGATTTCAAGGACCATAACTAAACATAGTAAGAATAATATATAGCAAACCAGAAGTCAACATCAAACTAAATGAAGAGAAACTTGAAGCAATCCCACTAAAATCAGGGAATAGACAAAGCTGCTCACTATCTCCCTACCTACTCAACATAGTGCTTGAAGTTAAAGCTAGAGCAATTAGACAACAAAAGGAGGTCAAAGGTATACAGATTGGAAAGGAAAGTGGCTGGATATAAAATTAATACAAACAAATCAGTAGCCTTCCTCCATTCAAAGGACATAGGGGCTAAGAAAGAAATTAGGGAAATGGAACATTTCACAATATTCACAAATCTTGGGGTGACTCTACCCAAACAAGTGAAAGATCTGAATGACAAGAACCTCAAGTCTCTGAAATCAAAGATCTCAGAAAATGGAAAGATCTCCCATGCTCATGGATTGACCGGATTAATACAGTAAAAATGGCTATCCTGCTGAAAGCAATCTATAGATTCTATGCAATCCCGCATCAAAATTCCAACTCAATTCTTCAGAGAGTTAGAAAGAGCACTTTTTTTGTTATCTTCTTTGTTTTTCCTTCCACCCCCCCACACTGGATAGTTTATGTGTTTACATTTCAAATGTTATCCCCTTTCCCAGTTCTGCCCTCTCACATTCACCATCCCATTGCTTCTGTGAGGATGCTTCCCCTCCCACCCACCTACTCTCAGCTCAACGCCCTGGCATGCCCCTACACTGGGGACAAGAGCATTCACAGGACCAAGATCACCTCCTCCTATGTATGCCAGACAATGTCATGCTCTGCTACAAGCATGGGTCCTCCCATGTAGATCCTTTAGTTGGTGGTTTAGTTCCTGGGAGCTCTGAGAGGTCTGCTTGGTTGATTTTGTTCTTCCTAAGGGGTTGCAAAACCCTTTGGTTCCTTCAGTCCTTTCTTTAACTACTCCATTGGGGTCCCATGCTCAATCTGATGGAAGCTGCAAGCATCTTAATCTGTATCAGTAAGGATCTGACAGAGTCTCTCAGGAGACAGCCATATCAGATTCCTGTCAGCAAGCATTTCTTGGCATCGGCAATAGTGACTGGGTATGGTGGCGGCATAAGGGATGGATTCCCCAGGTATGGCAGTTTCTGGATGTCCTTTCCTTAACTCTCTGCTCCTCTTTGTCCCTATATTTCTACCTGTGGGTATTTTGTTCCCCCTTCTAAGTAGGACTGAAACATCCACATTTTGGTCTTACTTCTTCTTGAGCTTCATAGCGTCTATGAATTGTATCTTGGGTAATCCAAGACTTGGGCTAATATCCGCTTATCAGTGAGTTCATAAGTTTTGTGACTGTGTAATCTCATTCAGGAAGATATTTTCTAGTTCCCTCCATTTGCCTAAGAATTTCATGAAGTCCTTGTTTTTAATAGCTGAGTGGTACTCCACTGTGTTGATGTACCATATTTTCTGTATCCATTCCTTTGTTGAAGGACATCTGGGCTCTTTCCAGCTCCTGGCTATTATGAATAAAGCTGCTATGAACATAGTGGAACATGTGTCCTTGTTATATGTTGGAGCATCTTTAGGGTATATGATCAGGAGTGGTATAGCTGGGTTGTCAGGTCCAATTTTCTGAGGAACCACCAGACTAATTTCCAGAGTGGTTGTACAAGTTTGCAGTCCCACCAAAAATGGAGAGGTGTTCCTTTCTCCATACCCTCGCCAGTGTCTGCTGTCACCTGAGTTTTTTATCTTAGCCATTCTGACTGGTGTGAGGTAGAATCTCAGGGTTGTTTTGATTTGCATTTTCCTAATTACTAAGGATTTTGAGCATTTGTTTAGGTGCTTCTCAGCCATTCAATATTCCTCAGTTGAGAATTCTTTCATTAGCTCTGTACCCCATTTCTAAATAAGATTAAAAATTTCACCAGAGAACTCATAAACCTGATAAACAACTTCAGCAAAGTGGCTGGATTTAAAATTAACTCAAATCAGTAGCCTTCCTCTTTTCAAAGGATAAACAGGATGAGAGAGAAATTAGGGAAATACCACTCTTCACAATAGTCACAAATAATATAAAATACCTTGGTGTGACTCTTACCAAGCAAGTGAAAGATCTGTATGGCAAGAACTTCAAGTCTCTGAAGAAAGAAATCAAAGATCTCAGAAAATGAGAAGATCTTCCACTCTCATGAATGGACAGGATTAGTATAGTAATATACTAATATAGTAATGGTCATCTTGCCAAAAGCAATCTACAGATTCAATGCAATCCCTATCAAAATTCCAACTCAATTTTTCATAGAGTTAGAAAGCAATTTGCAAATTCATTTGGAATAACCAAAAATACAGGATAGAAAAAACTATTCTCAACAATGAAAGACCTTCTGTGGAAATCACCATTCCTGACCTCAACAGAGCAATCATGAGAAAAACTGCATGGTATTGGTACAAAGACAGGCAGATAGATCAATGCAATAGAATTGAAGACCCAGAAATGAACCCATACACCTATGGTCATGTGATCTTTGACAAAGGAGCTAAAACTATCCAATGGAGAGAGGACAGCATTTTCTTTTAAATATACAAAGAACTCAAGGCAGAAGATACAATAGAAAACATCGACACAACCGTCAAAGATAATGTAAAACACAAAAAGCTCCTAGCCCAAAACATACAGGAAATCCAGGACACAATGAGAAGATCAAACCTAAGGATAATAGGTATAGAAGAGAGTGAAGACTCCCAACTTAAAGGGCCAGTAAATATATTCAACAAAATTATAGAAGAAAACTTCCCTAATCTAAAGAAAGAGATGCCCATAAACATACAAGAAGCCTACAGAACTCCAAATAGATTGGACCAGAAGAGAAATTCCTCCTCCCTCTTTTTCTGCCCCTCTTTTCCCTTCTTCCTTTCTTTCTTCCAAGCCCTCCCACCCTCTACTACCTTTAATTATTTTGTTTCTTCTTCTGAGTAGGACTGAAGTATCCACTCTTTGGTCTTCCTTCCTCTTGAGTTTCATGTGGTCCTTGAGCTTTATTGTGGATATTCCAAGCTCTTTGCCTAATATCCACTTATCAATGAGTACATAGCATGTGTGTTCTTTTATGACTGAGTTACCTTACTCTGGATAACATTTTCTAGTTCCTTCCATTTGCCTATGAATTTCATAAAGTCATTGGTTTTGATAGCTGAGTAGTACTCCGTTGTGTAGATGTACCACATTTTCTGTATCCATTCCTTTGTTGAAGGACATCTGGGATCTTTCCAGCTTCTGGCTATTATGAATAAAGCTTCTATAGACATAATGAAGCATGTGTCCTTGTTACATGTTGGAGCATCTTTTGGGTATATGCCCAGGAGTGGTACAGCTGGGTCCTCAGGTAGTACTATGTCCAATTTTTTGAGGAACCACCAGACTGATTTCCAGAGTGGTTGTAACAGTTTGCAATCCCACCAACAGTGGAGAAGTGTTCTTCTTTCTCCACACCCTCACCAGTATCTGCTGTCACCTGAGTTTTTGATTTTAACCATTCTGAGTGATGTGAGGTGGAATCTCAGGGTTGTTTTGATTTTCATTTCCCTGATTACTAAGGATGTTGTACATTTCTTTAGGTACTTCTCAGCCATTCAATATTCCTCAGTTGAGAATTCTTTGTTTAGCTCTGTTCCCCATTTTTTAGTTTTTATTAGATTTTTTATTTATTTACATTTCAAAAATATCCTCTTTCCTGGTTTCCCATCCATTAACCCCCTATCCTACCTCTATGAGGGTGCTCCCCCACCAACCTCCCCAACCCCTTCTGGCCTCCCTGCCCTAACATTCCCCTACAAGACCAAGGGATTCTCTTCCCATTGGTGCCAAACTAGGCCATTCTCTACTTCATATGCAGCTGGAGCCATGGGTCTGTCCATGTGTACTCTTTGGATGGTGGTTTAGTCCTTGGGAGCTCTGGTTGGTTGGTATTGTTGTTCTTATGGGTTTGAGAACCCCTTCAGTTCCTTCAATCCTTTCTCTAATTCTTCCAATGGGGACCCTATTAGTTCAATGGTTGGATACAAGTGTCTGCTTGTGTATTTGTCATGCTCTGGCAGAGCCTCTCAGGAGACAACTATATCAGGCTTTTGTCAGCATGCACTTCTTGGCACCAGCAATGTCATTTGCATTTGGTGGCTGTATGTATATGGGCTGGATCCCCAGGTGGGGCAGTCACTGGATGGCCTTTCCTTCAGTCTGGGCTCCAAATTTTGCCTCCATATTTCCTCCTATGAATATTTTTGTTTTCCCTTCTATGGAGAGCTAAAGCATCCACACTTTGGTTGTCTTTCTTGAGCTTCATGCGGTCTGTGGATTGTATCTTGGGTAATCAGAGCTTTTGGGCTCTGTTCCCCATTTTTAATAGGGTTATTTGGTTCTCTGGAGTCTAATTTCTTGAGTTCTTTGTACATATTGCATATTGGCCCTCTATAGGATGTAGGATTAGTAAAGATATTTTCTTAGTCTGTTGGTTACCATTCTGTCCTATTGACATTGTCCTTTGCCTTACAGAAGATTTTCAATTTTATGAGGTCCCATTTGTGGATTCTTGATCTTAGAGCATAAGTCATTGGAGTTCTGTTCAGAAAAATTTCCCTTGTGCCCATGCGTTCAAGACTCTTCCCCACTTTCTCTTATATTAGTTTCAGTGTATGTGGCTTTATGTGGAGGTCCTTGATGTATTTGGATTTGATCTTTGTACAAGGAGATAAGAATGAATCAATTTGCATTCTTCTACATTCTGACCTCCAGTTGAACCAGTGCCATTTGTTGAAAATGCCTTTTTCCTCTGGATGATTTTTAGCTTCTTTGTCAAGGAACAAGTGACCATTAGTGTGTGTGTTCATTTCTGGATCTTCAATTCTATTACATTGATCTACCTGTCTACTTCTTAGCCAGTACCATGCCATTTTTATCACTATTGTTCTGTAGTACAGCTTAAGGTGAGGAGTGGTGATTTCCCCAAAAATTCTTTTATGGTTGAATTTAGTTTTTGCTACCTTGGGATTTTTGTTATTCCAAATTAATTTAAGAATTGCTCTTCCTTGAGTCTAACTTCTTGAGTTCTTTGTATATATTAGATATTAGGCCTCTATTGGATGTGGTAGGATTGGTAAAGATCTTTTCCCAATCTGTTGGTTGCCATATTGTTCTATTGATAGTGTCCTTTGCCTTATAGAAGCTTTGCAATTTTAAGAGGTCCCACTTGTCAATTCTTGATCTTAGAGTATAAGCCATTGGTGTTCTGTTCAGGAAGTTTTCCCCAGTGCCTATGTATTCAAAGATTTTCTCCACTTTCTGTTCTATTAGTTTCAGTGTATCTGGTTTTATGTTCAGGCCCTTGATCCACCTGGACTAGAGCTTTGAACAAGGAAATAAGAATGGGTCGATTTGCATTATTGTACAAGCTGATCTCCAGTGGAACCAGCATCATTTGTTGAAAATGCTGTCATTTAAAAAAAAAAAGAGGAAAGAAAATGCTGTCCTCTCTCCATTGGATAGTTTTAGCTCCTTTGTCAAAGATCACATGACCATAGGTGTATGGGTTCATTTCTGGGTCTTCAATTCTATTGCATTGATCTATCTGCCTGTCTTTGTACCAATACCATGCAGTTTTTCTCATGATTGCTCTGTTACAGGAATTGCTCTGTTGAGGTCAGGAATGGTGATTTCCACAGAAGGTCTTTCATTGTTGAGAATAGTTTTTTCTATCCTGTATTTTTGGTTATTCCAAATGAATTTGCAAATTGCTTTCTAACTCTATGAAAAATTGAGTTGGAATTTTGATAGGGATTGCATTGAATCTGCAGATTGCTTTTGGCAAGATGGCCAGTTTTACTATATTAATCCTGTCCATCCATAAGTGTGGAAGATCTTTCCATTTTCTGAGATCTTTGATTTCTTTCTTCAGAGACTTGAAGTTCTTGTCATACAGAGCTTTCACTTGCTTGGTAAGAGTCACACCAAGGTATTTTATATTATTAGTGACTATTGTGAAGAGTGGTATTTCCCTAATTTCTCTCTCATCCTGTTTATCCTTTGAAAAGAGGAAGGTTACTGATTTGTTTGATTTTATGTGACATTAGACTCCAGAGAGCCAAATCACCCTATTGAAAAATGGGGTACAGAGCTAAGCAAAACATTCTCAGCTGAGGATTATCGAATGGCCAAAAAAGCACCTAAAGAAATCTTCGACATCCTTAGTCATCAGGGAAATGCAAATCAAAACAACCCTGAGATTCCACCTCACACCAGTCAGAATGGCTAAGATTAAAAACTCAGGTGACAGCAGATGCTGGCGAGGATGTGGAGAAAGAGGAACACTTCTCCATTGTTGGTGAGATTCCAAACTGTTACAACCACTCTAGAAATCAGTCTGGAGGTTCCTCAGAAAATTGGACATTGTGCTACCTGAGGACCCAACTATACCTCTCCTGAGCATATAACCAAAAGATGCTCCAACATACAACAAAGACACATGCTCCACTATGCTCATAGCAGCCTTATTTATAATAGCCAGAAGCTGGAAAGAACCCAGATGCCCTTCAACAGAGGAATAGATTAAAAAAATGTGGTGCATCTACACAATGGAGTACTACTCAGCTATCAAAAACAATGACTTCATGAAATTCATAGGCAAATGGAATGAACTAGAAAATATCATCCTGAGGGAGGTAACTCAATCACAGAAAAACACACTTGGTATGCACTCATTTATTAGTGGATATTAGCCAAAAAGCTCAAATTACCCAAGATGCAATCCACAGACCACAGGAAGCTCAAGAAGGAGGATGACCAAAATGTGGATGCTCCCACTCCTTCTTAAAAGGGGGAAATATCCATAGGAGGGGATATGGAAGCAAAGTTTAGAGCAGCAACTCAAGGAACAGCCATTCAGAGCCTGCCCCACATGTGGCCCATACATATATACAGCTACCCAAACTAGATAAGATTGATGAAGCTAAAAAAATGCATGCTGAAAGGGACTGGCTATAGATCTCTCCTGAGAGACACATCCAGAGCATGTCCAATGCAGAGGTCAATTCTAGCAGCAAACCACTGAACTGAGAATAGGACCCCCTTGGGGGGGAATTAGAGGAAATATTGAAAGAGTTGAAGGAGCTTGCAACCCCATAAGAACAACAATGCCAATCAACCAGAGCTTCCAGGGACTAAACCATTACCAAAACACTATACATGGACTGACCCAGGGCTCCAACTGCATATGTAGCAGAGAATAGCCTTGTTACAGCACCAGTGGAAGAGGAAGCCCTTGGTGCTGCCAAGGTTGGACCCTCAGTGCAGGGAAATATGGGGGGACAGAAGGGGGATGTATGGGGGGAATACCCGTATGGGGTGAGGGGGACAGAGGGATGGGGGCTTATGGACAGGAAACCAGAAAGGGGACTAACATTTGAAATGTAAGTAAAGAAATATATGTAATAAAAAATTTTAAAAAATAGTTATCGAATTGATCTGTATGTCAAGAGCAGTGGCCCATAACTAAAGAAAACTTGCAGGCACTTGAACAATTGGTGCAAGAGCAGCTGGAGGCTCAACATACAGAAGAGTCCCTGGTAGCAGCCCTTGTAATTCCCCTGTGGTTGTTGTAAAAAAATCAGGAAATGAAGGATGATAACGAACTTAAGAGCAGTTAATAAGGTAATTAAACCACTGGGTCTTTTTCAGCCTGGACTTTCTTCACCATCTTTGTTACGGAGATGATGGCCTATAATAATAACTGATTTGAAAGAATGTTTTTCACAATATCCTTACGTGAGCAAGATAGGGAAAAGTTTGCTTTCTCAGTACCTTCTCTGAACAATAGCAGTCCAATGAAAAGATACCACTGGAATTTACTTCTGCAGGGAAGGTTAAATAGTCCAACTTTATGTCAATATTTTCTGCAGCAACTATTAGAAATAATTTGTAAGCAATTCCCTCAATCTATCATTTATCATTATATGAATGACATTCCATTGGCTAATTATGACACAGATGCTTTAGAGAATATGTTTAAGGTAACAAAGAATTTTGCCATGCTGGGGGTTATAGATTTCTCTAGAAAAAAAAAACTAGAAAAGGAGATTCACTTAGTTACTTGAGCTATAAAAATCAGTCAACAAGAAATTCAACCACAAAAGGTACATATCCCTAGGAACCAATTGCAAACTCTTCAGGATTTTCAAAAATTAATGGGAGATATTAGCTGGCTGCAGTCTACAATTGGATTAAGTAAACATTAGTTAAGTAATTTGTTTCAAACATTACAAGGAGACTCCAATTTAAACAGCCCAAGATGTCTAACATCTGAAGCAGAAAAAGAGTTAACTCGTGTAGAACAAAGACTGCAAGAGGCATATGCAGATCAAACTGATCCTAAATTTGATTGTATTTTGGTCCTTTTACCTGTAACTCCTTCTCCTACTTACGCTCATTAGGCAAAGGGAAGATAGCATTGTGGAATGGATTTCCTTAGCTCATGAACAAAGCAAAAAATGGAAGACATATACAGAAAAGATTTCTGAATTAATTTTAAAAGATATTATACATATATAGTGGTAATTATTAAATGTATAAAAAAGAATAAGATTACAACGATTGTCAGAAACAGACCTGACCAAAATTATAATACCTTTGACAAGTGCTTACATAATGTCATTGTGGGTGATCAATGAAGATTTGCAAAGATCTTGTAGTAATTACTTAGGTGAAATTAATAAGAGATATCCAAAAAGCAAACATTACATTTTATAAAAAGAACTACTTGGATTCTTCCACGTATAGTAAATAGAACAGCAATTCCTGAGGCACCAACATTTTATACTGATACAAATAAGATGGGGATGGCAGGTTATAAATCAAATCAAATAAACAAGGATCAGAAGTTCATATACATTCATTCAAAAATCAGAATTATATGCTATCCTTATGGTATTATTAGGTTACCCTGAATCTCTTAACATAATTAGTGATTTTTTATATGCATAAAGAGTTGTTTTACATAAGATTGCTGAACTTGTACCTGGTAACTCAGATTTAACTTAGTGGTTTATACAATTGCAACAGGCCATCAGAAGTAGAAACTATCCTTATTACTCACATTTGGTTTCACACAGCTTTGCCAGATCCATTAGCTCAAGGAAATGAGAAAATTGACCAATTACTAATAGAAACTATGTTAAAAGCCTCAAATTTTCACGAGAAACATCATGTTAGTGGGAAAGGTTTAAAGAAAAAAATTCTGTCACTTGGCAACCAGCCAAAGAGGAAAATTTCTTAAAATGTCCTACATGTTTCCTACACAAACTCCATTACCTGTTTGGAGTAACCATAGGGATACCAAAAGAAATGACATCTGGCAGATGGATGTTTTCCATTTTGCAGAATTTGGAAAACAAAAGTATATACAGCATACCATTGATACTAATAGGCAACTGCTTTAAGTTCTAAGAAGGCTGATTATGTAATTACACATCTATTGGAAACCCTGGCAATTATGGGGATACCTGCATAAATTAAAGCTGACAATGCTCCTGCATATGTATCCAATAAAATGAAGCAATTCTTTGCATATTATAATATAAAGCATGTTACTGGCATGCCACAAAATCCCACAGGGCAAGACTTTATAGAAAGATCCAACCGGGGCTGGAGGGATGGTTCAGTGGTTAAGAGCACTGGTTGTTCTTCCAGAGGTCCTGAGTTCAATTCCCAGCAACCACATAATGGCTCACAACCATCTGTAATGGGATCCGATGCCCTCTTCTGGTGTGTCTGAAGACAGTTACAGTGTTGTACTCAAATAAAAAGTGAATAAATAAAAAAATATTTAAAAGAAAGATCCAACTATACCTTAAGAGAGATGCTTATTAAACAAACAAAAGGAGGGTAAACCTCCCCCAGGGACAGACTACATAATGATTTGTTAACTCTAGATGTTCTTAATGTTGGTGAAAATGGAACAGCAGCAGCTGAAAGACACTGGGTTATCAAAAAAGAAGAAGAAAAGAAGAAGAAGAAGAAGAAGAAGAAGAAGAAGAAGAAGAAGAAGAAGAAGAAGAAAGAGGAAGAGGAAGAGGAAGAGGAAGAGGAAGAGGAAGAGGAAGAGGAAGAGGAGGAAGAGAATGAGAAGGAGAAGAAGAAGTAGGAGAAAGAGAAGGAGAAGATAGGAGGAGAAGAAGGAGGAGGAAGAGGAGGAGGAGGAGGAGGAGGAGGAGGAGGAGGAGGAGGAGAAGAAGAAGAAGAAGAAGAAGAAGAAGAAGAAGAAGAAGAAGAAGAAGAAGAAGAAGAAGAAGAAGAAGAAGAAGAAGAAGAAGAAGAAGAAGAAGAAGAAGAAGAAGAGGAGGAGGAAGAAGAAGAAGAGGAAGGGGGGGGGGGGGAGGGGAGGAGGAGGAGGAGGGGAGGAGGAGAATCAGGAGGAGGAGGAGGAGAATCAGGAGGAGGGAGGAGGAGGAGGAGGAGGAGGAGGAGGAGGAGGAGGAGAGAAGAAGAAGAAGAAGAAGAAGAAGAAGAAGAAGAAGAAGAAGAAGAAGAAGAAGAAGAAGAAGAAGAAGAAGAAGAAGAAGAAGAAGAAAGCCAACCAATATACTATAAAGAAGTGTTGACATTAGAATGGAAACCTGCAATAATTTTAAGATGCAGATGTGGTTATGCTTAGGTATCTACAATTAGTGAAAAAATATGGTTAATAAGAAAACTTATAAAGATTAGATCTGACCAGGAAAAAACTTTTTTCAGCTGAGAAATGAATGTCTTCACAAAGCAAAAGGCCAGTGATTCACTCTCGCAGACTGTCCCAGTCACTGTCCAAAATAGGCATGCACATCCACTTCAAAAGGGCAAGCCCAAATGACCGATCACATAGAGACTAGAAAAGATAAACACTTGACAGACAGCACAAACACTTGGCAGACAGCATAGAGACTCAACAGACAACACTGAGATTGGATAACACAGAAACTGGGCAATAAATGCTACAGCTGGATTTTTTTTTAAACTAACAATTTTTCCCCTCAGGCTCCAAACAAGAATTCTTTCCCACAATTCAGCAGGAATAAATTATTTAAGAAGACCGTCATCCCAATCCCTAAAATTGGGGTGGATGGTTTTGATCATTTGACGTGTTACAGTTCTTATCATCTAGGGTGGTAGGTTAGTTTGCTTAATTATTGTAGAGTGATAGAAATTTAAGGTTGTTTAGCCTAATTATTGTATAATGACAGGAATTTTAGTTTGTTTTGCTTAATTATAGTATATTGATAGAGATGTAAGGTTGCTTTGCTAGACTATTGTTTAACTGTCTTGTACATAAGCTGTTTATGTAAGTTATGATGTAAAGTTCTAGTTTGTGGTTCTTATAATTGTTTCTACTGTGTGTAAACTGACAGTGTTAGAGAAAAGGACAAGTCTTTAAACAGGAGGGGGGATATGAAGTGGAAATTTCTGGTTTCTTTGAAGATACAGTTGTGTCGTGTGATGCGTTTCTGGAAACTGTTATGCGAGGATTTTTTTTGCTGAAGCAAACAAGTGGGAAGATGTTTTGCTGAGAACAGACATGTGGTGTTTTTCTGGAAGCAGCCTGGAAAGGGGAGTGTGATGTTTTGCTTGGGTGGATGCTTGAGAGAACACGTGGTGTTTGGAAAGGGTACACATAAAACTCAACAGTCAGTGAATGGTGCTGTATGGTATTGGTTCGCCTTGCCACTCTTTATTGGTCATCGTTTGTCATGACTTTATAGAGACAAATGTCACCAAAGAACTTCTGGTGGTGTCCTGCCATCTTCTTGCTGTTTCCTCAGCCTCAGGCTGATTGGCAAAGCCTCACAGTATCTTCTGGATTGATTTGTCATTGCTGATTAGTGAATGGTGTTTGTGAGTGGATCAAGCTGCTGCCGCTGATTCATGGGAACTGAACTGCTGATATCCTGACAATGAAGATGGGATTCGCTCCAAAGCAAAATTTCTAAACAGTCCACATCCTCCTTTGCCCTATTAACCTTTCCTTTCTACTGCCTCTGGTGGGTAGTGGGCTAGAAGGGAGGTTAAAGCATTTAAGTACCCTTATTAAAAGTAGGTTTTGAAAAATATAAGACTCACTCACTCACTCACTCACTCATTCTCACTGTTGTGCGTGTATATACATCTCTGTACACACACTTTCGTGTACATTAGTATGTGTGCACATGCATGTAGAGGACAGAGGCTGATGTCAGCTTTCTTTCCCTTTATTGCTTTCCACCATTTTTTAGGGTCTCTCACTGAACCTGGAGTTCATAGATTTTGCAAAACTAGCAGGATCTGCCTATGTCTGCTTCCCCTGTCTAGGACTATAGACTTATACCACCATATACAGTCTTTTACTTTGGTGCAGGGAAACAAACTCAGAACTTCTTGCTTTTGTGACAACATTTTACTGACTTAACAATATCCTTTGGGTCCTTCTTTCCTTCTTTTTCTTCTATCACAGATTATAAGTTTCTTGTGGCCAGAAACAGCCTTTTACCTTGGCACATTACTGCACAGTGCTGGCATTTGTGTTAATAAAACTGTCACACTGTTGTTTGAGTGGATTCTGGTAAATTCTGCAGATTAAGTACATTTTTAAAAATAAATAATACAAAGACCACTTGTTTAACCCCTCAAGTTTGAGAACAAAGCAAAGTGTCACCTCACTAGGACACTGTACCGATCAGGCTTCAGGTTTGTTTATTTTGGTTGCTCGATTGTTGTGTTGTGTTCTCTCTCTCTCTCTCTCTCTCTCTCTCTCTCTCTCTCTCTCTCTCTCTCTCTCTCTCTCCTTCTCCTTTTTTGCCAGTTGTGGTTTATAAGTGATGTACTGGAAATTCCTAGTAATCTATACATCAAAGGCTGTCAGCAGGCATGAGCAATGGGAGGTTTTGGCACACCTCCAGAACGCAACCCTCTGTGGAGAGAACTCACGCACTCAGAACTGGGGATGTAGGACGGTGGCAGAGCGTTTGCTTAGGATGTGGGTGGCTCTGCGTTCAATCCTCAGAAATCACAGCAAAATGAAAGAGCAAGGACCCATTCATTCCCTTATTCCGTGGGTGCTTCTACATTTACTATGTTTCTAGCTATTCTGGATATTGGAGATGGGGCAACCAGTGAAAACCAAAAAGGCCAATAGGATTGCCTGCGTTTGCTTGATATTCCAGACCTTCAGAAACATAAACTGGATAAATATTAATTTTGTCAAATATTCTAGAAACAATTATCTGGGGTGTAACAAATATAAAATAAGCGTAGTGACAAGGTTTGTTTCTTCACAGGGTGATCGGGAAGGGCCCTCTGCTGAAGTGACTTTCTCCTTGTATGTGAATCTGTTCATATGTGTGCACTGAGGTCAACATGAGATGTTTATATCAGTTTCTCTCTGCCTTATTTCTGAGTCATGATCTCTCACCCCATCTCAAATTCACCAAATGCCTAGATCAGCCATCTGTCAAAGACAAAGGAGGTCTCAGTCTTGCCACCCCAGTGGTGGAGTTTCAGACAAGCACTGATTCGCTTGGCTGTTTCAGACAGAGGTGCTTCAAACATGGGTCCTTATGCTTTTGTGGAAAGCACTTTACCCAGACCACAAAGTAACATTTTGAGCAGAAAACCAATAGGGAAAGGTACCAAGTGCAAGGGTCCTGAGGCAGAACCATGACTGACATTTTCCCAGGAGTAATACAGTAAGTACCAGTGCGGTTGGGGCACAGTAGCAAAGAAAAATGAGGTGGAAGGCAGTTGTAACTGTGATTGAAGGAAAAGCAGGGGACTGAGGAGGGCAAGGCAGGCCATTTTTCTGGAGCTCTTACTTTTACTAGGAGCGCCATGGGGAATTGCTGAAAGGTTTTGAGAAGAAAAGAGAGATTATCTTCATCTTCTATGTAACGCTGCTGTGGAAGGACAGATCCTAGGACTAGAGGAATGAATTAGGAGGAACTAGTTATGAGAAACTGGTCATGATATAAAAAGAAGACGATGATGGCCTAATGTGACCCAGCCCAGAATACTGTCTGGAGAGGAACATGAAATACTAGATTCTTGGTGTGCTTTGAAGATGAAGCTAACAGAAAGTGCTCTGGCAAGAAGATAGTAGGACATCACTGATGACTGCAAGATCGGAGAAAGAGGATGGATTGGCGTGTACTGATGAATTGGATTGAATTACTGAGTATCTTCAGGAGAACTCAACGTCTTCATTTTCACTGTTTTGCATTTGTACATGTCTGTGGTGTGCATGAGTACATAGGTGTGTTTATATGTGTAGGGGGTGTGCATATACTATGTGCTTGTAGAGACCGTAACAGGTGGATATTGACTGTCTTCTTCAGTTGCTTTCTGCCTCGTGTATTGAGGCGGGGTTCCTGATGAGCCCAGTGTCACTGTTTTGGCTAGTCCAGCTGGCCATCCTTCTCTGTCACCTGTGCACACTGGGATTAAAGGCATGCCACCATACACTCAGCATCTACATGGGTCTGGGCGAACTGAAGCTTGGTCCTTACACTTGCATGGCAAGCACTTTACCTGCCAAGCCACGTCCCCATCACTCACTTCCGTTTTCTGTCAGATGACAAAGTCCCACTGGCCTATGTACTAGAAGACTGTTTCAAGGTGTCCTGTTTCCTCTGCCATTTCTTCCCAGTCACCAACCACAGAACCTCCTTCTCGGTGCTGACTTGAACGTCACAGCCATCTCTATATTCCTCCATGTTTTCCCCAGTTAGATCCTCTATGATAATGCTGCAAAGTAGCCTACCAATTGATGCGTCTAGTCTCTGCCCCCAAGAAGCCACAGATGGAATTCTCGAATGTTCAAAGATCTCTACGGTCTCAGTCAGCTTACTATGTCTCCTTGAGAGACAAAAATCTGCATATCAGACTTTTTTTAGGGGCCTCGTGCTATTTCCTCTGACTTTTTCATGACTGTGGGTAATGTAAGATATATTGATTAGTAAATCAGCATGTGCTGGTTGTGCCTGCTGACTCTGAGCTAGACAGATGCCCTGTCTCAGATCCCAGCCTGTTAATCTAAATCTTCTAGTCACAAAGAAAGCTGGTCCCCCAACCTTGTAACTGGGAAGGAGAAGATAAAACAGCGAGATGCATTAAAAATGCCGTGCCTTTCAGAACAGCTAGGAGGCAAAGCACTTCCAACTGAAGTTATTGTTATTCATCTCGTAACTTTTATGTGCCTATAGTAGCAAAAGAAGTTGAAAGTTCATCTGTGCAGAAACCAATCCGCTCTTCTCAGGAATGTCTCATTCTGGAACTCCAGGCCTCCCCTAGTTGTTCCTGCAGGATATTCTCAGTGCCTGATTTGATGATGTTTTTGTATCATCTGCTACTGGCTACGAACCGAATAAAGTCACTGACTCAAAATCAAAAACACAGCTACCATAGATCATTCTTCGAAGAGAGTAGCATTGTTGTCCTGGAATTAGAGCAGATGTGATCACCCAGGGTGGCCCTTATGAGATTGGTGCTACTAACATCCCCGTGAGGAGGTTCATGAGTCTTTATGAGATGTTCACAAGGCCCTCTCTCCTTCCCAAGGTGATGTGGGAGAAAGGTTGACTAAGGGCTGGGACTCCTTAGTAGCCTATCTGCCAATGTTGCCCAGGGAGCCTCTCCAGTAGAACAGCTTTTGGCAAGTCATTCACACTGCAGGTAGGACTCTTCATGGCGAGGCAGATTTAATTTCATTTCTGCTGAGTGACAGAGCTGCTTCTGAGTCCCTCGAGGCTCTGATGACCACTCCCAGTAAGCTCACTCATTCATCAAGCGTCACATGCAAGTCACTTGGCTTGTCGGTGCTCTCCCTATCTGGGGTGAGTAAACCTTTGTGTCTCCCCAGGAAACACCACAGGACACTAGCTTTGTGTCTTGTTATGGGTAGATCTTATTACTTCTAGGTGGTGGGAGTCTCAGGAGGCAGCATCTAGAGGAGGGAAGACAGGTGAGCTTTGGAACTTTAGTTCTGTCTCTTTTAGGCACCGTGAAGCTGGCAGTTTGCTCTATCAAACCTTCTACCTGACTAGCCACAGGCCCCAAATCTATAAGCCAGCCAACCAGTACTGCAACTTCTGAAACCAAGAACCAAAATAAACCCTTTTTAGTGGATATTCTCGGGTACTTAGTCATAATGACAGGAATCTAACACAGCTTTCAGTCCCTGCCAGCTTTGTCTGCTCCCTGAATACTCTGACTCTTTGCTTCAGTTGGTGATGGCTCGTTCATCCCAAGTTTGCCCCAGACTAAAGCTCACTTCTCAGTATGCATGCTGATAGGCTACCAACCTTTTAATATCCAAATCCCTCCCCTCACTGAAGCACCAGCATCACCCAGGGGTGGCGGAAAACTTCTTCCCAAATTTTGCATGACCTCAACCCTTTACTTTTAATATTTTAATTTTATTTACTTTAACATTACTTTAATGTTATTTATTAACACTTCTACAGAGTGACTCTTTATGCATGAGTCCACACACTCTTCAAGGTGATGGCTTGCCATATGAGAACAGAAAATTTGCCTTACCATCACGCTCTTCCACAGTGTTCTGTAGAGTACTTTTTGTAAAGAGATCTTCAATAAATATTCACGGTGAGTCTCAATAGCAAATTGGTACTGCGATGGGAACAGTCTGAACAGTGAAGAGAGACTTGCAAGATTTGTGGCTAGCTCACACACATAAGCATTTGCACCCCCTAACATTATTTCTTTCTAAATGCATTTTCTTTTATAGTGTATTATTATTGTCATGGATTGCTTAGAACAAAACTACCAATGTACTTTAAAGGTCATATTCAGATACTATCCATAAACATAAGCTTCTCTGGAGAAATATTTAGAAAACATTGTAAAAATAAATTAGATGTTTTGTTCCTCTGGGGCCAAGTATGTTTTCATTTTCTTGCGCAAATAAAAATATATTGATTTTTCTTTTTCATTTCTGCGGTAAGGGAAAAAAAACACAGCTCTTTAAAACACACCAGCAAATGTCTCGAGCATTGCAAAGGCCAGTTGTCTAAGGACAACGAAATGGAAAAATTAGCTCTGAATCTCATAACTTAAGGACATCTTAAGGAAAACGTGATGAACGCTGACTGGAGCTGTGGGCAAGCTCATTCAATCCTGTTTAATATCAGTGATGCCTCTGGCCCTCACTTCACCACTGTATATTACCATTATTGGTATAAATGTCTTTCATTGACTAGATTATTGCTTCCAAACCCTCACTTCACTCCCGCTTATTAATCTTATGGATGCTGGGGTTTGTAGTGCTATGGTAGAGCAAGAACTTAGCATGCACAGGGATCCGAGTTCAGCCTCAGTACCAAAGATAATAATGCATAATTAACAATTAACATACGTGCATTTTCATTGGAGTATAAATTCCACAGCTGCCACTGTCTCTGGGCCCTCATGTATTTTTACAAATGCACTTTTTTCTCTGTAGCTTTAAGTTCCTAGGGGTATGGACTCTCCACTCTTCATACTTCTCACACTCCTCATCCTAAGACGTTATACACTGCGTCCCACTTTGTCCCCTCACAAAATCTTACTCTCTCTCACCATTTGCCTGTCACTACTTTCAATAGAAACACCCATGTCTTTGTCTGTGATTGAGGCCCTCATGTTACTCACAATATATATTCAAATTAACCTCCTTGTGGACACTTTCTGAGACTCGTTCCTGCAATATGCCCTATGTGCACAGGAGGCTCATGGGTATTGTATGCCACTGTGCATGCTGTAGTATGGTAGTCCCATCCACAATGGTCTGTGGAAATGGCGTCTGCTGTCCTGATGCAGTATGTACGTGCCCCGCTGTTCCCAGGCTGTTCCCCGGAGGCACAGCTTATCCTATTGTTCCAGCATTTCCAGGACAGTGCAGGATTTATTGTGTTCCAAGCTGAATCGCCATCACCACACTCCATTAGAAATCTGATTGGGTGCGGCCGGGGAGATGATGGCTCAGTGGTTAAGAGCACTAGGTACTCTTTCTGAGGACCCTAGTTCAGTTCCCAGCACTCGCATAGTAGCACACAGCCATCCGTAATTTCATTTTCAGGGGATCTGATACACTCTTCTGGCTTCTGTAGGAACAGCCACTCATGGAGATAAAGCATCATTACACAAAAGAAATCTTAAAAACAAAACAAAAAAATGGTCGTAAGGAATTGCTTCACTTACATCCCACTGACTAGGACTTAGTCATATAACCGTCTAACTGTCAAGGAGACTGGAAAATGTCTTTATTCTCAATGACGAGCTATAACTGAAGGATTCCATACCCTAGTGCCTCATTGAAGCTTCATCAAAGATACTAGGACTTCTTGTAATAAGTTAAATTAACACAGAGACTCACAACTGGACCAGGTGCAGAGAGTGACTTTGGAACACTCTGTCCTAAATGGGATGTCTTCATCAAACTCCAGGCCGAAAGAGCTGTGCCTAACAGGAGGCTGAAAGACTGTAACAGCCAGGGATGATGGATGATACCAAGGCAGCAATGTCTTCCAGACACAACAGAGCTGATGTACACATGAACTCACAGAGACTGTGGCAGCATACCCATGGTCTGCACAGGTTCAAGTCAAGCCGGGTCTCAGCACTGAGAGGGAGAAGGTTATACTGGAACCCAAATCCTCACCAGGAAGCTATCTGTAATTGATACCTACGGGGAAAGGGAAAGCAGCCTCCAATGGAGTCACTGAGTATATTTCTGTGGACTTTCTCATTTTGCTTTGTTTTACAGTTTTGTTTGCTTGCTTTTGTGTTATTGTTTTTGTTTGTTGGTTTTTTTTTTTACTTTGATTTTTGTTTCCGTGGGGGTATTTTTGTGTTTATCTTTTTTTGTTTGTTTCTAGTTGCTTTGGTATTTTGTTTGTTTTGTTTTTTGAAAAAAAGGGAAAGAGAATATAAAGGAGGTTAGGGAGGTGGGGAGGGGGTGGGCTTGGAGGAATTGGGGAAAGGAAAACCATGATCAAAATACATTGTACAGGAAAACCCGAGCATGTGAGCATGCACGTGTGTGTGTGTGTGTGTGTGTGTGTGTGTGTGTGTGTGTGTGTGTGTGTTTGCATGCGTGCATGTGCATGTGTGTTTAATTACTACAGAGATAAAAACAGGTTGAGCTGGCAAAGCTCTCCTATAAACTATAATGCCACCTCCCATTTTATCAAGCCCCTTCCATTTCTGTCTCTGTGGTCCTTTCTTCAGCTAGCACTACTGTTGTTATAACTGATGGCTCTCTGCTACCACAGCCCCTTCTAATGCTACCTGGACCCCAGTTCCCGAACTCCAGCCCAGGCCTGATGTCAAACGCCACTGAGGCTGATCCCAAGCCATCTCTCCTCCCTGCACTTTTCCTCCTGTCTCTTCCACGGTGTTTCATTTGGTGCCTGCCAATCTCCTTGCTGCTCCCTGCACACATTCTGTATTTCCCACGTCAGCATTCGTAAGATCAATCACTTTGTCAAGATTGCCTTCCTGCTCCTAGTTACCTGTCACTGTTATAACTATTCTTGAGTCCACTTCAAAAGTACCCCTCCCTTAGTGAGACGTCTCTGTCTTATTTTTTTTCCGAAGGTTCTCTTAATGAACCTGACGCTCACTGATTCACTTGGTTAAACTCGACTGGTTAGCAAAACCCAGGGATCCCCCTGCCTCTGCCTTCACTGTGATTACAAGTGTAAACACCCACACCGGGCTTTTACATGAGTGCTAAGAGGTTCAAACTCATAGCCTAACACTTAGGAGACAAGCACTTTACCAAGCGAGCCATGTCTCCAGATTTGACTTAACCTTTATTAAAAGATGCTATACATGTGGTAAACTTAAAGATCCAGCAGGGTGAATTTTTACACTTAGAAATGCCTCTGAGTCTAGATATAAAGTGTCCCCTCCAAAAGTTGAAAGCCTTAGTCCCCAGCTTGTGGATCCAATCACTGAGAGGTAACAGGATAGAGAAGACTCTGATCAAATCAATGGACTAACTCACTTCTGAGTTGAGTTTGGTCGCATGATCATGGTGGATACTTGCAGTGGTGGGGGCTAGTTGGAGGAGTAGGTCCCTAGGAGTATGTCTTTAGAGGTGCATATTGTCCCAGGCCCTCCTCTGTGTGTCTCTCTCTCTGTTTCTTCACTGCCACGAAGAAATCAGCCCTGCCTCACTCTGCCCTGCCGTGTTCCGCCTTCCAACAGGCGCAGAAACAATGCAATCAAACTACATGACCGGAAATCTCTGATATAGCGATCCAAAATAAATCTTTCCTTTCAAAACTAACACAATGCCTATTACAGGAACCTATGCTTTGGCCCAAATGATGTTTACCTCCTGCCATCTTGTGGGTGCTACGCCTCGTGTGCAGTGGATTTGATGAACCACAACTGCTCTGAAGAGAGACAGGACCATGTGAAGAGTAAGCTTTGAGGGACTGAGACCAGACAAGAAATAGTAGATAGCAGGAAAAGGGGGACCTCGGACCCAAAAAAGTACCAGTAATCTGCCACCCAATGAAGGTCAATACTATTATGATTTTAATCATGCTAATTGAGTTCTGCTCCTTTTGAGCTCTAAATGGAATCACAGTGAACCACGTGCTCTTTTTTATTAGCTCCCTTCATGCAACATTGTGTCTATATAATTTATCCTTATTACTGCACACAGCAGTGGGTAGTTTTTAGTTAATAATGGATAACACTTCATTAATGGTTTTACTCATTTATCCTTGAAAGGCAGTTGCATTGTCTTCGGTTTGGCATTGTAATGAAAAATGCTGTTATTAAGTAACCTTGCATGTTTCTTTAGGTACACATATGTACTATTCTCCTGGGTATATATCTAAGAATAGAATGGAGAATTAATCCATATATATATGGATTAATGGATTAGTTCACTGTTGTGTGAAGTTTGCATAATCAGGATGATGATGGACACTTTCAGTGGTGGTGGTATATATATATATATATATATATATATATATATTAGAGATTATATGTATGTGTTTTTATATTATGCATATATGTATACATGCATATGTATATGTACATATATTTATACATAATGTATATATGATGTGTGTATACATACAGTATACAGCATATGCACAGGTGTACATGCACGCACTCCCATTGCCAGATTTTCAAATTAACCCTTCTACCATCAATATATGTAACTTCCTGGTGGTCCACAACTTTACAGTAAATTCCAACTTTAACCATTTCTGTGTGTCATGGTTTTAGATTCTTCTGTGGTGATTAACCATGTTCAATAAGCATTTGGATATGTTTTGGTGAGGTATGCAGTCTCTTTCTCATTTCTTATAATAGTTTTCCCTTTTCTAAAGGCTTGCTTGGCTAGTACTTTACTCACTGAGCAGATAGTAAGTTTTCTATATGACTTTTGGTTGCATTTAGTATATAGAACATACAACCCATTTTGGGTATTGACCTGGTACCCAGTGAACTTGGTAACTTTACTGGTGAATATTGTTTACCTTAAGAGTTCTCTATTTCTACATCCTCAGTAGCATCTGTGAGTGATAAGTTTGCTTCATCCCTGTCTTAGTCAGGGTTTTACTGCTGTGAACAGACACCATGACCAAGGCAAGTCTTACAAAGGACAACATTTACTTGGGATGGCTTACAGGTTCAGTCCATAATCATCAAGGCGGGAGCAGGGCAGCATCTAAGCAGACATGTTGCAGGCAGAGACGAGAGTTCTACACCTTCATCTGAAGGTTGCTAGTGGAAGACTGACTTCCAGGCAGCTAGGGTGAGGGTCTTAAGCCATGCCCACAGTGACACACCTACTCCAACAAGGCCACACCTCCTAATAGTGCCACTCCCTGGACCAAGCAGATGCAAACCATCACGATCCCATTTTTACCCCCTTCACTAATCAAAATTTCCACAAGGGTGAATTGAGAACAACGGAATGTTTGTTATTATATAGAAAGCATTCATTCTGTCCCCAGATATTATGGTGCCCAGTACAAGTCTCTTCCAGGTATTAGTGATTAAGCATTTCCTCTCGTTGTTGTCAATTTGCAAACCAGGGTTGTGCAAGTTTATGACTTCCAGGATAGGTTTTCTGAAATTGGTTTAGATACTTTGGAGTTGTGACCTTGATACTGGCCCTTGTCTTACAAACTCATGCATTAAAAAAGTACAAATTTATATATATTATCTCTACCAATGATTATAGTGTCTTCACTATTTATAAACTAGTTTCTTTACAAGAGACCTCAGATTTACAAGGACAATAGATTAAGCTTTAAAAAAACAGGCATATATAAAACTTAACCTTGTGGAAAATACAGCTAGTGTAGAAAAATACTAAGAAGGCAGTGAGCGCATCAATGCATGTAGGTCATAATCCACATCATCATTAAAATCACCTGAAAATTTTTTTAACATTTTTAATGAAGTATGCTGTAGATTTGATATTGACTGGAAAAAATAATCATGTCAATTCTTCACAGGCCATAGGAATTTCCTAGCCCTAGGATTTGAAAACAACAACAGAAACTTCCTTGATGCTTTCTTGACCATCACATAGGTCATGGAAAGGGCGCAGCCAGGCCTCTGAAACACAGCAGTGAGTGGCTGGTGACTGCTTACTTTGTTTCCCTTTGTTAAGCAGAGAGCATGACTTCAGAACTCACTGAACACAACTGTCCAAGCTTCCAAATAATTTAGACTAAGTATCCTATGCTAATGATGGTCTTCTTCAGGGATATGGGAAGGGAGGTTTGTTTCCAGGAATGGTCTTAACTTCTTCAAATCCATTTGTAATTCTCCCAGTAGAGTTTGTTTTTGCTAATGAGTTGTTTAGTAGGAACTTTCACTATATTTAATTTCTAGTAAAGACATCCTTGATCCTTGTGCTGGATTGAAGATGGTCACGAATTGTTCTGCACTCTCTTCATGAAGAGGTGTCTTAATTTTCTCATTTTTCTTTTTTTTTTTTTTTTTGGTTTTTTTTTGAGCTGGGGACCCGGGCCCAGGGCCTTGCGCCCTAGGTAAGCCGCTCTACCACTGAGCTAAATCCTAGCCCTCTCATTTTTTTTTTAAGTCTAGCTGGCCCTGGGTGAGCCTAATGTGGTACACATGACATATGGCCAGTTATGGAGCTGGTGTTCATGAGAACAGCCTTCCAATCTGTCTTTGGTATCCAGCAGAGAAAGACAACATACAGTAAACCAGCTGAGATCCCAACCAGCATCAGATGCCAGTCATATGCATGAGACATTATGAATGGTCCAGACTCACTGAGTCCCAAACACTTGAGCCTCACTTGGCACCACAGGGGGCAAACACAAGCCCACTTGCTAAACAGTTCTAGTGGATGAGATGGTGAAAGACGGTCATCTACAGGTGTTTTAAATCACCAAGTTTGGGTTTGTTTCTTAACTTAGTTAAGTCCATATAAATGTGCACATGCATATGTGTACATGAACACAATCCACAGCACAGCAAGTTTTCCTTTTGGTAGAAGACCTATACAGTGAATATTGTTAGGATACTGTAAGACCCAAATCAAAAGACAAAATGGATTCCTATAGATATACAAAAAAATCTCAAAAGAAAGTTACATATGCTATAACGAATAAAATAAAATGCACATAAAATGTTGAGGTGTTTAGACATCCTTAAGTAAAACTCAAAGGACATGCAGAAAGATTGTGTACCCCCAAATTTAAATACCAAATAAGACAAAAGTCATTATGAACAAAGCTGAGCAAGGCGCGGGACAGAAAGTTGAAAAAAATGAAACAAAGAGTACACTTAGATAATGTACACGTGCACTCACAAACCACTTTTTAATAAGATAGCATGGCTGCAAGCGTATAGAAGGGCAACAGAGAGGAGAGGCAATCCCAGATATAAATAACCAACAAATACGGACATCTGTCCAGTCTGAATAACCATCTAATACGGTTGGGAGAATGAGATTGTGTACAAGGACACAAGGCTGATCCTGTACTTCAATGTTGGGAATAAGGTAGTACAGATGTCTTTGAAGTACATTTTAGCAGCACTCATCAGAGTTTAAATGTACTCCCCTCCACCAAATAAGTTTACACTTAGGAATCTGTCTCGTGTGTGCATGTCTGTGCAAAGGCAGAACTCACTTGGGCCTGATCCATCACCTCCCACTGATTCTTCTCATAAAAGTGCCTTTAAAAAATAAAGTCTACGGGAACTGGAGAGGTGGCTTAGTGCTTGAGAGCTGCACACACACATGCAGGTCAACACACAGATAAAATATTTTTAATTAAATTAAGTCATACCCTATTTTTAGTGAGATAAATAATATTTGGCCTGGTACATAATCCGTTTCAACGAACAGATAAACACCACATACTATTAAAAACCTCATTTCGTTATATGTGCCTGTATTATGTAGCTGTATATAACACATCTTAAGTAGAGATGTCCACTAATAGAAAAATATGTGTCAGGAAACAGAATGTACATATTGCCCCACATGTGCACGCGTATTGCTAAGACACTGGGTGAACAACGGAGTAAAATCATATGATACGCACTAAGCATACTGCAGAAGGCCAAAGACTGAACGCTGTCCTCTCAAGTTGATGGTCGGGGATTTCAATGGACACTCTCAAAATAATACAGGCTACTGCCATTGCTCTTGTGCTCCAGGACTTGATGGTAAGACCCTACTGCTGAAGATAACATGTACAACGGTCATAGGACATGCAGAAAACAAGTTGGTACTGACCAGGAAAGTTCCACCACGTTGGCTAGCTTGTATAATATTGGGAGGTGCTATGTAGGCTGCTGAGAGGAAGTGCCTTGGACAGTCTTACCCAGCTGAGAACCCTATACACTATAAAAATGGCCTCCATGGCAATGTACTTCCATGGGTACAATGGTGGTATGAATGTTTCAGGTGTAACCCATCAATTAGTGATTGGATTTAAGGCCTGCTACCCAGAAACCCACGTCTGGTAGGTGGTTTTATCCAAGAACCTATGGTTGAGAAGCTCCCGGAACCCAGTGTTGAACTCACTGCTGTTATCCTGCTACTAGGACGCAGTATCAAACTGCCTTCTAATGTCCCTCTGCTCATAAGTTCGTGCCACTTTCAGACCTCAGCAAAGAAGATTCTTCACAGAGTGGATAGCACCTAACGCAAAAATTCACACCTGGTCAAAGTGCAGAGAATAAATGTCACTGCAGTGTTCACCCACAAATGGGACATCTACAGCACACTTTCCCTGACAAGGCTCGGGGACCAGCACACAACAGGGACCTAAAGACTCTAAGAGCCAAAAGTCAGGGAAGACTGGAGCAAAACAGTATTTCCTGGTCATGATGGGCTGTTTGTACTCACAGCAGTCATGGTTGCCTGAACGAGACCCGCTTGTGATCCAGGCAGACAACATGCTAGCACAGAAGGAGGAGGAGTTTATAAGTCCCCACCCTCGTTGAGAAGCTACGGACAATTGATGGTTTCTGGGGAAGACAAAATATGGTCCCTGGTAAGTCAGCCACACTGCAGTGAATAACCCCACAGACAGGAGCGTGGAAAGCACAAATGGACTCAACAGACACAAATTAGGTAGTAGAGATGGGAGGAAGAAGAGGGGCGAATACAATTGAAATACATTACGTGAAATTCTCGGGGAATTAACGCAATATTTAAAAGATGAAAATGGCTGTTTCACACGAGAGTGAGAAGACACGAAGCTGTCACTAACACATCAAGGTCTGGCATGAAGGGAGGAGCTGAAGACTTGCCTTCTTGTGTCCCTCATCGTTTTAATCCTGTCCTTTCTAAACAGTCAACGAGACTCCAGGATCTCCTTACAACCAGCAAACTCAATGCATTCTACCACAACCACTAACCATTTGGCTTGCGTCATTTGAAACCAATCGACTCAACTGGCTTTTCAGGATGGAAATGAGCGGAGACATTGTTATGAAATACGTTTTTCCTAGCACTTAGAATTAAGGAGATTTGCATGTACACTTTAACGGGGATGGTCACCAATGAACTTTTCTTTCTAAGAAAATCATCTTATTGCTGGCAGTGACAGATTAATGAAGCAGTTCTGACCAAAATTATTCCAGCAGATTCTGATTAAGGAAACTCCTCATTTGAGAAACCCATAAAAGCCTTTATAATCTTCCATTAATGACACATATACCAATTATTAACAATACGAACAGTGTGCTGACAGCACAGAATCCTCTAAAAGGGTCCATAGGAGAATAGTTCACCGTGCTCCTGCCAGCGGGTCAAACTCCCCTGTGCTTCCTGGAAACACTGCTGTGGGTTGGGGAGGGATGGCTGGAAACCCTCCGCCACACTTCTGCCTGCCCAAGCTCCATGCCCAGGCTCCAGCCACTGCATCTTTACTCTATGTGGTTGACGATAATCTGCAAAGTCCTGTCACCAGAATCCAGCAACATCCTAAGGTATTGTCTGTGGCTTCTAAACGGTCGCTAATGTTCCTTAAGAAGTAAATCTATACATTTGGGGACTACAGGTAGCTCTGGGAGTTGAACGCAAGCTCTTGCAGGTACTAAGCACGCATTTGACTGTTCAGCTACACACCCCCAGCAAGAGCATGTACTTCATCCGCAAAGAAATATGTCTAGGCCCATACATATACAGCCACCCAATTAGACAAGATGGATGAAGCAAAGAAGTGCAGGCCAACAGGAACCGGATGTAGATCTCTCCTGAGAGACACAGCCAGAATACAGCAAATACATAGGCCAATGCCAGCAGCAAACCACTGAACTGATAACGGGACCCCCATTGAAGGAATCAGAGAAAGAACTGGAAGAGCTTGAAGGGGCTCGAGACCCCATATGAACAACAATGCCAACCAACCAGAGCTTCCAGAGACTAAGCCACTACCCAAAGACTATACATGGACTGACCCTGGACTCTGACCTCATAGGTAGCAATGAATAGCCTAGTAAGAGCACCAGTGGAAGGGGAAGCCCTTGGGTCCTGCCGAGACTGAACCCCCAGTGAACGTGATTGTTGGGGGGAGGGCGGTAATGGGAGGAGGATGGGGAGGGGAACACCCATATAGAAGGGGAGGGAGAGGGGTTAGGGGGATGTTGGCCTGGAAACCGGGAAGGGAATAACAATCGAAATGTAAATAAGAAATACTCAAGTTAATAAAGATAAAAAAAAAAAAGAAATATGTCTAGCTTTAGGTGAATCCATTCGGTTCACTTTAACATCAGAACTAGGTGTTTGTGGGAAGGATGGAGGGACGGCTCGGGGGTTAAAATGCTTACGGCTCTTACAGAGGACCTGGACTTGGTTCCCAGTGCCCACACTGTGGCTCACAGACATTCATAACTCCAACTGTAGAAGACGAGATGCCATTTCCTGAATCCTCAAGCACCGGGCACATGGACTAGGTACATATACATATGTAAGGTGAGCGCTCGCACGCACACACGCACAGAGACACAGACACACACAGACACACTCAAACACACACAGACACACAAACACACACACACAGACACACACACACACAGACACACACACACACACACACAAAAACCACAAACCATATACACCAAACACAAAGAAACACACACGACACAGATACACACAATACAGAAACCAACACACACACAAACACAAACATAACCACACAACAAACACACACAAACACACACACACACACACAGACACACACACACACACACACACACAGACACACACACACACACACACACACACACACACAGACACACACACAGACACACACACAACACACAAACACACACACAGACACACACACACAGACACACACACACACACACACACACACACACACACACACACACAGACACACACACAGACACACAAAGCCACATGTTTTAATGCTATAAATGTAATTTCTTTATAAATTATCTGATGTATTTTAATGTCAGAACTAAAACAGAAAGAAATTCCAGGCTTTAGCAAGCTGGTATGTAGACAAGTTTCAAATAAACTTGCAATTTTATAAAATGTTAATGTCTGATTTCTCTCCAAAACTACATTCTCCAAGGTTAAAAAAAGGTATAGATTGAGGGTTTTGTCGTTTTGTTTTGTTTTTTTTAGCCCATTTGCAACAAATTAATCTGTTAATTTCATTAGTTTTTAAGATTGTTTTCTGTTGTAAGAGTTTTAGTACAGTTTAGTTAAAGTTTAGCTCCATAAAAACAGATGCATGCTAGTGAAGGCACAAGTCTACGCTACTCAACTTATGAAATTAAAATTAATCCAGGCAAATCAGAATTATTTCCCATCATGTGAATTTTTCAAGAGTACATATGTTTCTACAACCTTGACATATTCATTCCTCTGTAAAGAAGGCTTATTGCAGGAAGAAAGGAGTTCTCTGGATCCAGTCAATTAGCAATCCCACTGTGTGAAATGTCTTCTAATTGATGCCTGCCACTGCATGCCATTAAATGCAGTAGGAAAACAAACCCGATTTGATTTCTCTATTGTTATCCCTCTTTAAAAGCACACAGAGTGTCTTGCTGCTTCGTGCTGTGAAAATATTGTTTTGTAAACTAAAAACAATGACTTTGACTTTGACAAGAAACAAAGAGGAAGGACTATAAAATGCTGCTTTCATTTTATTGGGTACATGGATTATAGCATGGGTAAAACCCATCTTTCCCTGCCATAGTTCTTCTTTTCCCTTTCATTCTTTGTATTTGCATATATGGTTCATGTGCACACATGTGCATACGTGTGTGTGTGTGTGTGTGTGTGTGTGTGTGTGTGTGTGTGTGTGCTGGGCTCACTAACTCAATCACTAAGTTACAGCCTGAGCCCTTTTTATTTTGGAGCAGAATTACCTAGGCTGGCCTTGAACTCACTACCTAGTCCTGGCAGGTTTTGAACTTGGTACCCTTGTCTCATCCTCCCAGGGGTTGTTACATGGCCCGGCCAGGCTGCCAGGCTGTTGCAGTGTTTCTCACAGGCTTGTAGGACAATCTAACCGTCTGCCCGAAGGCATCAACCAACACCAGGTCAAAGTGCCCATCTCTGGTCCCACAGCCGCTGATGTGGAAGTCTCAATGGGCAGGAGGCTAAGGTACCCAGGGCATTTCTTGTCTTGGAAATATAAGATGAAAACAATTCTGCTGTCAGGAGTTAATCCACAAAGTGCATTTGAGACCATTTTAAAATTTCAACCTGTCTAAACTGCATTTTCAATTGATAGGGATAGAAGGCCATCATAAAAGAGGAAATAAAATATATGTTACAGTAATGTCAACCTGAAATCATACAGAACATTAGCACAGTGCTGGCAGTCAGGCATGTACAGTATAGTATAGAACAGGGTATAGTCAAGAATGGCCAAGTGAAATCAAATTGTGTTAATTACAGGATTGTACAGAATCTAATCTAGGTGACATAAAAGTCAATACAAAGATTGAGTTAATACTGTGCCCGGAAGTTGTTCGTGTGTAAAGAGCTGAGCACCTTTTCTTGTCTTAGACATTGATGCTCAGGTATTAATGGCCCATTCATTGGGTTCTAAGAAAAGGAAAGACTCAATACTTTAGTTCACAAACCCCCAAGAATCAGAACAAAAGATTTTCTATGCATCTGGGTGCGACGGCACAGACCTGTAATCCCAACCTTTGGGAGCTGAGGCAGAAGGATTGCTACAGGTCTAGGGCCAGCCTAGGCCACACAGCCCTAGCAAGACCCTGTCTCTTTTTTTTTTTTTTTTTTTTTTTTTTTCGGATGAAACCCAGGGCCTTGTTTCCTAGGAAATTCTCTGAGCTAAATCCCCAACCCCTATAGACAAAAAAAAAAAAAAAAAAAAAAAAAAAAAAAAAAAAAAATGAAAACCATTATAGGACAAAAAAAAAAAAAATCTTACTACCTCAGGCTGGTGGCAGTTAAAACGAGTGAAAAGAAATATTCCTGCCAAAAGTCAGATAAACTCACCGAGGAGACAGCCCCAAGATGAAGGACTTGCTATAAATCAACTGTCCTATACTATTGATAAACATCTAAGTCATGAGGAGCCCGTGATGAAGTGGCATGTGTCAGGAGGTAGAGGTGTTTTTCATGCAAGTCTGACAGTCGTCTTCTGTCCTTGGAACTCATAAAAAGGCAGGAGGAATCAGGTCCTAAAAATTGACCTCTGATATCCATCAGCACACTGTGGCACGTTCCAACACACACACACACACACACACACACACACACACAGATACACACACACACACACACACACACACACACACAGACAGACACACACACACACATACACTCACACACCACACACATACATACACACACACCACACACATACATACACACATACATACACACACATACACAGAAATACACACACATACATACACACACACACACACAAAAAAAACACACATATACATACAAACACACACACACATATACACAAACAAACACAAAAACAAACAAACAAATAAAAAGACACACACACACACACACACACACACACACACAGCTCATGCAGAAACCTGGCTTGAAGCTTGGAAGTTGACCCAGAGTGCACGTGTGCACTTGCACACCAAGACTGGGAATGGTGGCAGACTGCAGATAGGCCAGCCACACTGTTTGCCTAAGTGGTCACTAAACTGGGGAAATATAGGAAAGTTCCTAGGAAAATACTCACTAAGGGAATCGGGCACCAATGGTCTCAGCTTCTGTGCAATAACAGAGAGAACACCTCGGAGATCGGAAAGCAGCCGCCAAACGGAGAATTCTGAGAAGGCTTTGAACAGCTCATTAAACTGTCCTTGCAGGCTGCCTGTAGGTTTGAAATGACTTCAAAACAGCAAGCAGAACATTCTTCAAGCTGACAGAATACGAGAAATCTAAAACCTTCAGAATATTTAACCTTCATCTCTGAAGGAACCACTCTTGTCTAAGTATTTATACAGTTATACCGAAACATGAACAAATCTTTCTATTAAATGCCTTCCTCTGGGAAATTATGCTATCGTGTTGCTAAATTTTTAAGAGAGGACTGCTTTCGTGTTTATAGGTTATTTGGGGGTGGTGGCATGTGGACGTCACTGAGGATGTGTGGCGGTCAGGGGACAACTTTGCAGAGCTGGTTCTCACCTTTCACCTCCTTGAAGCAGGGTTGGTCTTGTTTCTCCCAGGCTGTGTACTCCGGGCTCATGGCCTGAGAGCTGGCAGGTGGGTTTCCTGCCTCTGTTTCCCACAGCCATGGGAATGGTGTGATGACGGATTCAGGCTACTCCATCAGACGTATTTACCTGCGTCCCAGGGATCCAACCCAGATGCTCAGGCTTTCTTTGACCCAGTGAGCCTCTCTGTTGCTTTTTGTTTGTTTGTTTGTTTGTTTGTTTATTGTTGTTTTGCTTTTTTTTTAATCACTGTATGTATAATCCAGACCTATAAGTACCTGTCAGAAAAGTATCAACAGCCAGGTACTCCCTTTAAAATACGTATAATGTTGCTTTTTTTTTACAATTGTCCTTTCCTTCAATGGTCCCTTAGTGGTTCATTTTCTCAGTCTTATAACTGCCCTTCGGTTGGTTCTGAAATAGCTCCAATACAGAACGGCGCCTTGACAGACCCAGGGAACAGGAACCAGGCCACATCCTCATATCATCAACAAACTGTATTGTGTTGAAGTCTGTATAATGTCCCGCAATGTGATCTCATAATTATGCCAAAGGGTTTCTGTGCCAGACGGCAAAAGACAAGAGACTGCTAGTAGCCCTTTGCAAATATGGAGCACGTAAGGGGCTCAAAACAATATTTGGTACGTGAGAAAGGTTACTGGAATGATGCAGGAGCCGCATGATCAATAGATGCACAGAAATCTCAATGTGAAAAAACACTTCCGCTAAAATCAGGGACTAAACAAGGCTGCCCACTCTCTCCCTACTTATTCAATATAGTTCTCTAAGTCCTAGCCAGAGCAATCAGACAACAAAATGAGATCAAAGGGATACAGATTGGAAAGGAAGAAGTCAAAATATCACTATTTGCAGACGATATGATCTTATACTTAAGTGATCCCAAAAGTTCCACCAGAGAACTACTAAACCTGATAAACACATTCAGCAAAGTGGCTGGGTACAAAATTAACTCAAATAAATCAGTAGCCTTCCTCTATACAAAAGAGAGACAAGCCGAGAAAGAAATTAGGCAAATGACACCCTTCATAATAGCCCTAAATAATATAAAACACCTTGATGTGACTTTAACCAAGCAAGTGAAAGATATGGATGATAAGAACTTCAAGCCTCTGAAGAAAGAAATTGAAGATCTCAGAAGATGGAAAGATCTCCCATGCTCATGGATTGGCAGGATTAACATGTAAAAATGGCCATTTTACCAAAATCGATCTACAGATTCAATGGAATCACCATCAAAATTCCAACCCAATTCTTCATAGAGTTAGACAGAACAATTTGCAAATTCATCTGGAATAACAAAAAACCCAGGATAGCTAAAGCTATCCTCAACAATAAAAAGACTTCCAGGGGAATCACTATTCCTGAACTCAAGCAGTATTACAGAGCAATAGTGATAAAAACTGCATGGTGTTGGTACAGAGACAGGCAGCTAGACCAGTGGAATAGAATTGAAGACCCAGAAATGAACCCACATACCTATGGTCACTTGATTTTTGACAAAGGAGCCAAAACCATCCAATGGAAAAAAAGATAGCATTTTCAGCAAATGGTGCTGGTTCAACTTGAGGTCAGCATGTAGAAGAGTGCAGATCGATCCATTCTTATCACCCTGTACAAAGCTTAAGTCCAAGTGGATCAATGGCATCCACATCAAACCAGATACACTCAAACTAATAGGAGAAAAAGTGGGGAAGAATCTCGAACACATGGGCACTGGAGAAAATTTCCTGAACAAAACACCAATGGCTTATGCTCTAAGATCAAGAATCGACAAATGGGATCTCATAAAACTGCAAAGCTTCTGTAAGGCAAAGGACATGTGGTTAGGACAAAACTGCAACCAACAGATTGGGAAAAGATCTTTACCAATCCTACAACTGATAGAGGGCTTATAGCCAAAATATACAAAGAACTCAAGAAGTTAGACCACAGGGAGACAAATAACCCTATTAAAAAATGGGGTTCACAGCTAAACAAAGAATTCACAGCTGAGGAATGCCGAATGGCTGAGAAAGACCTAAAGAAATGTTCAACATCTTTAGTCATAAGGGAAATGCAAATCAAAACAACCCTGAGATTTCACCTCACACCAGTGAGAATGGCTAAGATCAAAAATTCAGGTGACAGCAGATGCTGGTGAGGATGTGGAGAAAGAGGAACACTCCTCCATTGTTGGTGGGATTGCAGACTGGTACAACCATTCTGAAATCAGTCTGAGGTTCCTCAGAAAATTGGACATTGAACTACCTGAGGACCCAGCTATACCTCTCTTGGGCATATACCCAAAAGATGCCCCAACATATAACAAAGACACATGCTCCACTATGTTCATAGCAGCCTTATTTATAATAGCCAGAAGCTGGAAAGAACCCAGATGCCCTTCAACAGAGGAATGGATACAGAAAATGTGGTACATCTGCACAATGGAATACTACTCAGCTATCAAAAACAATGACTTTGCGAAATTCATAGGCAAATGGATGGAACTGGAAAATATCATCCTGAGTGAGGTAACCCAATCACAGAAAAGCACACATGGTATGCACTCATTGATAAGTGGATATTAGCCCAAATGCTTGAATTGCCCTAGATGCACAGAACACATGAAACTCAAGAAGGATGACCAAAATGCAAATGCTTCACTCTTTCTTTAAAAGGGGAACAGGATTACCCTTGGGAGGGAATAGAATAGAGGCTGAAGGAACACCCATTCAGAGCCTGCCCCACATGTGGCCCATACATAGATAGCCACCAAGCTAAATAAAATGGATGAAGCAAAGAAGTGCAGGCCGACAGGAACCGGATGTAGATCTCTCCTGAGAGACACAGCCAGAATACGGCAAATACATAGGCTAATGCCAGCAGCAAACCACTGAACTGAGAATGGGACCCTCGTTGAAGGAATCAGAGAAAGGAGTGAAAGAGCTTGAAGGGGCTCGAGACCCCATATGAACAACAATGCCAAGCAACTAGAGCTTCCAGGGACTAAGCCACTACCAAGACACTGACCCTGGGCTCCAACTGCATAGGTAGCAATGAATAGCCTAGTAAGAGCACCAGTGGAAGGGAAGCCCTTGGTCCTGCTAAGACTGAACCCCAGTGAACGTGATTGTTGGGGGAGGGCGGGGGGGAGGATGGGGGGAACACCCATATAAGGGGAGGAAGGTTTTTAGGGGATGTTGGCCTGGAAACCGGAAGGGGAATAACAATGGAAATGTAAATAAGAAATACTCAAGTTAATAAAGATGGAGGGGGCAAAAAAAAGAAAAAAAGAAAAAACACTTCCGAAAGTGACCAGATCTCAGGCAGCAAAGGCTTCAGTGAAGACATGTTTACATTTACTCTGCCGTTTTTCTAAGTGGCAACTGTCAACATTAAGACATCACAAAATCTTCTCAATTTGCATATTATGTAATTTATTGTTATCAAGCTTAAATAAAGAACTGTCAGAATTTTGTCGACTGTCACCAAATGTAATTGAATGGTGCTGGTAATAAAATTTCTAGGTGTAATCTTCTCAAATGCTAACGGAATTCAAATTCTATTTGATTTAAGCCCTGGTTCACAGGTTAGGGCGACTTAAGGAGAAAATCAGATGCAGTCACAGCACAGTGAATTTCAAGCAGTTTTTTTCTCTCCTAAAGTCAAACTACCATTTAGCACTTTACTCCATAAATTGACAGATTAAAATTGGTGGACTCTAGGGGATACCAAACGAAACCTAAAACCTACATGTTTTGAGTACATTATTTGAGTAATTCGCCAAATAGCTTAAGAATTCATTTTTATTAAAGTTAATTATAATTCTTATTTCAGGATAGACTATCACTGGAAGCGGAGAAGTATTCCAGCTTCTTGGAGGGAGTGCAGACTGAATGAACGCCTGCTTCGGGAATATGACTGGAGGTATTTGCACTAGGTAGATGTTTCACAGTGTGTTACCCAAAGTAAGGAAAAATTTCTTCATCAAAAAATTCAAGGTGAAAACTGACCAAGCAGTGTCCGAGCAGAATGACGGTGGCATTTGAAAATTAGTGGCCTAATACATGGTGTGCATTTGAACAATCAGCCGAAGGGGAGGCATAGAGGGCAATGTAACAAAAACAGCGTCTTTGGGGAAAAAAGTTATCCATAAAAAATCTGAAAAGCTGTTCTGAACTCCACTTCACTATACAAAGACCACTATAGGAGCAGGTTACACACAAACGAGCTGATCTGAAAAGAGTGTGTTACGTGTGTAAGTACACACCAGACCGGACACTTACAGCTACAGTTGGATCTGTGAAGCTACAGCAGACAAAGGATTCCTTTTCTCACCACATGGACAATCCCTTTAAACTCGACCAGTAAATCAGCATATTTTACCATAGGACACAGACCTTTCAAGACCTTATTTAATTAAAGCGGAAGTGAAAATTGTTCAGGATTGTCTTTCTATTAAACATGGGGTCAGGCCTGCCAAGGCTGGACTCCCCAGTATAGGGGAATGTGGGGGAGGGGGTTACGGGAAGAGGAGGTGGTTTGGGAGGGGAAACACCCAAAAGAAGAAGGGGGATGGGGAAGGAATGGGGGAGGGGATAATGTCTGGGAAACCTGAAAGGGAATAACATTTGAAATGTAAATAAAAAATATCCAATAAGAAATTTGAAATTATAAATTTGCCACTAAAAAAGATGGGGTCAAGGCTTTATCAGGAGACTTTTGCTCCCCAGTATAACTCAGAATAAAACGAAACGTTTCAGAAGACAGCTAGAAATGCTTAGTTATAAAGTACCACAAAGGATTGCCATGCCACGGTCCTATAAGATAATTCAGCAGGTTGGAGTCACTTGCTCAACCAAATATCTGGAAACAATTAATATGATCAGATGTTTCTTTTAGCCAGTAGGCAAAATAAATATCTGGAATTTGTCTAGCCTCTTAAAATCCTTATGACTGAGAAAGCTGTCCTTGTGTGATTAATGCAAACAAAAGTCTGCTCGATAAATAATTATGACAGTCTAGAAAGATCTTCAACGAATATTCTCCTGAAACTAAGGATGTCATTTGGTGACCATCACTTCCCTGGACTATCTTGGCTGTGTCTCCAGTAACCCCAACTCTCTCCAAAGGAAAGAAACGGGCTTCTACCACTGACATTTACTTGAACATTTTTATGCTTCTAGTTTATATTAAAGGCTCACCATAGAAAATTATGTCCACGCTTCCCAGACATTGACATCAATCCTAAACGTTGCCTTACAACTTGGAACAATGGACAGGCAGTTCTAATGCAAGGTTGATCAGTCGTAACAGTTTCGTATTGGCTTTCATTTGTAAAGTAAAATATAAGTGTCATCGGTAGGCATCATGCTAAATTAAACCAATTTTTACCTATTGATTTTAAAGAGCCTTGAGCACATGTTGTGAAAAATATTAATAAAGGTAACACGAAATTCTTCTTCCCGGGTAATACATCCAATTGTTTCTAAATGAGTCACTCCTGCCCCTCACCCACAGGTTTAGAATATTTGCAGTTGTCAAAAAACAGATGCAACACAGTACAAAGAAAAATACTGGCAAAGACCATTTTTTTTCTTCTATTTCAAGAAACAATACAATCCATGGTATTTCATGAAGTTGTTTATTCTTATTATTAAAACTTGGACTCAAGTAATCCGGTTTTTCTGAAAAAAGCACCTTGTTTGTAGGGACCATTTAATCGTCCTTCTCTACGATCACCTCGCCATGAAGCACCTTTCTTCTTTGACGTAACATATGAAAATAGAGCTGAGGAAACACTTCATTGGAAAAAAGAAAAAGAAAACAGAGATAAGCCATTGCTTTAAACTCTGCTTGAAACCTGTTAAATGAAAGAGCTCTGCGCTTTATATAGAACTACTACACACATTAGAACTACCATGCACATACAGAACTACACACATAGAGAACTACTACACACATATAGAACTACTACACACATATATAACCAACTACACACATACAGAACTATTACGCACATAGAGAACTACTACACACATAGAGAACTACTATGCACATATAGAACTACACACATAGAGAACTACTACACACATACAGAACTACTACGCACATAGAGAACTACTACACATATAGAGAACTACTACACACACATAGAACTACTATGCACATATAGAACTATTACACACATATAGAACTACTATACACATAGAGAACTACTACATAGAGAACTACTACACATATAGAGAACTACTACACACACATAGAACTACTATGCACATATAGAACTATTACACACATATAGAACTACTATACACATAGAGAACTACTACATAGAGAACTACTACACATATAGAGAAGTACTACACACACATAGAACTACTATGCACATATAGAACTATTACATACATAGAGAACTATTATACACATAGAGAACTACTACACATATAGAGAACTACTAAACACAGAGAACTACTACACATATAGAGAACTACTACACATATATAGAACTACTGTGCACATATAGAACTATTACATACATATAGAACTACTATACACATAGAGAACTACTACACATATAAAGAACTACTACACACATAGAGAACTACTACGCACATAGAGAACTACTATACACATAGAGAACTACTACACACATAGAGAACTACTACACACATAGAGAACTACTATACACATAGAGAACTACTAAACATATAGAACTACTACACACATATGGAACTACTATGCACATAAAGAACTACACACATACAGTACTACACACATAGAGAACTACTACACACATAGAGAACTACTACACACACAGAACTCTGACACACATATAGAGCTACTACACACATATAGAGCTACTACATGCACAACCCACTGATGCTTATGGAGCAGGGGCTAAGAGCAAAACTAGAGGCCATGCGCTATGTAGCACATAAACTGCTGGGAGTGTGTCTGTCATAGCAAGTTCATATGCCCCGATAAACACAGTTTCCATCCAGAGCTGGATGATCGTGTTTATTTTTACACATCAGTAACACAGAAATAAACCAGAACCAAGGACAGCAGACCACACTACACTGACTGCTTTTATCTGTTAACTGTATCTGGCTTCGTGAACATCTGCATGCACATACATGTAAATGTCCCAGCTGTATCCAGCCCTCATCCATACCCACTGAACAGCTGCACATGCTCTCGGAACAACACGCGTTAATGCTGAGATCAACCCTTGGAGCAGGACAGGACCTGGGCCATAGTCTCAGATGTGGTGTCTAAGGGGCAGCCAGAACAGTCCTGATCAGACACTTCCCACAGCTGGGCCTGTGGGCTTCTGTCATGGATCATACAGATGTGTGTGTACAGATCATACCGGCTGGATATACGACTATCCGTGCAGCAGATTTGGAGGAAAGTCTGAACCAGTGTGAAATGAACCGGAAGAAAGACTTTCAGTCACGTCATAAAGGCTGGTGTCTGAGCAAGTATGAACCAGCTATAACCTCCGAATATAAGGCCATCCCAGAATAACCACACTAGAGAAATTAATCACAGAAACTTTCAATATCTTCTTCAAGCATCTTTGGCTTGTGTGTGTGTGTGTGTGTGTGTGTGTGTGTGTGTGTGTGTGTGTGTGTGTGTTTTCAAAAACTGTTCTTAAAATTTAGTTCAAACGGGACAAGAATGTAGAAGACAGGGTTTCTTGTTTTTATTATGCACTTCCCATACTGATAAATTCAGTCATATTATATCTACAGGTGAAAACATGCAGGTCATGTACGTTTAAAGCAAACCAACCAATTACAGTGAGTTCTCCTATAAAACCCTGAGTAGTTTAACAGAAGGCACTGCATCCTGGGTACTTCAGTGTTCGCTGAAATTCTCCCATGTGGAATGCCCTCATGGTTAAGTGAGAGATGCAAATTCTCAGTACTGAAATTAAGTATTCAAATGCTACTGTTGTTGATTATCCAAGTAAAACAAGCTGTTGTATCTAGCAATATCAGTAAGGATGTGGAAACAAACACAGGTGTCTGACAGACCGATCTGGGGCAAGAGAAACCTCGTGGTCACAGGGACAGTGAGCTAGGAAGTTGCCATTGGCAGAGGTCAGAGGTCAGACTAACATCTCCCAGGACACCTGACAAGCAGGCTAGAGGTTTGAAGCCTCAAACTACATTCTCTAAGGGTCTTGGTTTCTATGGACTAACTTCAGAGGTCACAAGAGAGGTGACCACAGGACCGGTCACCCCTGTGACCGCAAGCAGTCTTTATGAGCCCTGATTCTATTTGTGGCATTCTGTCCCCACCTTGAGACTCTTAAAAAGCAAGGGGTGTGACACACGGCGTCTGTCCATCTTCCTTCGCTTACAGCACGGGCTGGGTGGTCAATCAGGCCGAAGTGGTAAAGGACAAGGAGATGCGTCCTCTGAACTCTGTCTATTTTGGTTTTAGAAAAGTTCCAGGGTCGGGGCTCTCACAGACTGGCCAAATCCTATGCACAGCCCTATGAAACAAGAGGCCCTTCTGGCCTGGCCACATCGCATTCAGGCTCTCTGACTTTCTCACATCTCCATCTACTTCCCACAGACATCCTCCCTTTTACTGAGAAGGTGAACACATCATATTTCCTTCTTTTATTTGCTGCTACTGATTTCCAAAAAGAAAAAAAAAGACATAAAAATCTACCGAGAAGAGAACAAAGTCTCGTGAACTCATTGAAACTGTTGAAAGATGGTGAGAAGTTAGAGGAAAGGCTCAATTATTCAAAACATTTTTTAAGAAAAAAAAATCTGTATTCCTGTCAAGTCCATGAAACAACAACACAAAAAAGCCTAGAGAGCATTTGTATTAAATCCCCAGTATGCCAACGGGTAGAAAAGATCTCACGTCTTCTTGATAGAATGCTTATGATTCAGACAGAGCTAGAGTCCTCGTTAATAGTCCTACAGATGCACGCTTTTGAAATGATTTAGCTTTTTTTTTTTCTTTTAACCATACAGAGCTCGTTTAAATGATTTTTAAGAGAGCAATCACTTGGATATTAATTTACTTACCTTTTCACATAATCAGGAAGAAAGAAAGAAAGAAAGAAAGAAAGAAAGAAAGAAAGAAAGAAAGAAAGAAAGGAAGGAAGGAAGAAAGGAAGAAAGAAGGAAGGAAGGAAGAAAGGAAGGAGGGAAGGAAGAACTAACTCACTTCCCTTCCATTATTCCAAACACATAAGCATGCTAATGTATTTGGGAGAAATTATTCTCCTTTCCCCTCACTTTTTAAATTAGCTTAGCTTGCTGTTCCAAACACGTGCATGTTATGCATTAAATCGAAGTACATGTAAGTCCGTACTTACGCGGTATATACGAGGCCATGGTTATGAGAAGAAAATAGTAGTAGTCGAAAGACACGTTGTACTTGTTAGGAAGCCTTACTGAAAACATCCCTGATTTCTTTACATAAGGCAACGCAGCGTATATCGTGAGAAGCTCTCCAGCAACTCCAACGGGATATAAGATGATAAAAAAATTGTATCTGGAGAAAGACAAGACACGGGTGATTGTTCCTCCAGAACGAGCACTGTTTTACAACTCAGCCCTTCCGTCGCTACTGTGTGTTCACTTGGAAGTCTCTCTATGCGTTTACAATATCGCCCACCACAGGCTGTTGATGTCACCATATGCTCGCTAACTGTCACCTCGTTTCTAATAGTGATCCCCATGCCCAGTGACAGCATAGGATAAAGGAAGCAGTTTACGCTATATGGTATTAAAATATTGTTATAATTCATTTGAAAGTATGCGTGTTTGCTTTGTGATGTGGGATTACTGTGTTGGCCAAGTTGGTCTTGAGTGATCCTGGCCTCAAGTGACCCTCCTCCTGCTTTGACCTCCAAGTCACTGACACCACAGATGGGGACACCATGTCTATCCATACAGCTCTTTTGTTTCAGTTAATTATTTTTTTAAAAAAAATATTTCTTCTTCGGGGTATATAGTCATAATGGCTCTTTTATTTACTGATAAATTCTGTGCCTTAAAAAGGCCAACAAGGACCCTAATCTGGTAGTAACTTTCAAATGACTAAAGCTGATATTTTAGGTTATTTGGAAAAGTGTGATTACTGATTAAACGTACTACTATAGGAAACTGACCACACAACTTCAGTCACCAGCCACTAGTAATTAGTACACAGTGTACAACCACCTTCACAGAATTTTTTTTTATGGAAAAATGATCTGCGTTTCATTTAACCCCCAGCTGGCATGAAGAAACATCTATACGGAAGAGCCACATGACACAGCTTACCAAGTTGTGAGTGCTTACCAAGCACGCATGGAGCTCTGAGTTAGATCCACAGCGCTACATAAAATAAGCATGGTACAGCACACCCGTGAGGCCAGCACTCTGAAGACAGAGGCAGGAGGAACAGAGGTGCAGAGTCATCTTCCACCACACAGAGAGTTCAAGGCCAGCCTGGGACACACAACACTCTGTATGTTGGGAGGTGCGTAGTAGGTGGGAGGAGGTGAGAGACAGACAGACAAAGAGAAGACAGAGACAGAAAGATGATAGACAGACAGATGAAAGGATAGAGAGATGGATAGATAAATGAATATGGATGATAGATAGCGGATGGATCGATAGATGATATACTGATGAATGGATAGATAGGTAGGTAGATAGATGGATAGTTAGAAAGACAGATGATAGATGGATGGACAGATGAATTGATTGATGAATGGATGGATGGATAGATGGATGGATGGATGGATGGATGGATGGGTGGGTGGTTGGATGGATTGAAAATGGATAGACAGACAGACAAATGGGCAGACAGGTAGACAGATGATAGCTAGGTCACCTGATTCCCATGTACTACAGTCATATGAAGAGATAAGGGGGGAACTTCAAAGAAAGAAAGGAAAAGAGCCTCTGCTGTCCCTACCTATTCTGGCCTTGCTGGGTTATGCTCCTGTTCACTTCCCGGACTTGTATACCTTTGTGTATTATTTAAATCAACATTTTCCAACTTTACCTTTTAAAAATCCTATAGCCAATTGTATAATCTCCTTTCAAACAAAATACCTAATCTAATTTATGTTTTAACCTCATGAAGCTCTCCAGTGATTTTTTTTTTTTTTTAAGTAGCACCTGTGTTCACTCCCAAGTTGGTAAGATTGGGTGGTGGGTAAAGGTGCTTGCTTGGAAGCCTGACGATCTAGACAATCGGTGTTCAATCCCCAGGACACAAGGACACATAAAAAGGAGAAAATTCCTTGCAAACTTATCCTATGATCTTCACAGGAGCATCTGGAAAATGCAAGTACACACACACACACACACAAACACACACACACACACACTACAATCCATCAAGAAAATGTAATTAAATTTTTTTGTAAATTATTATTCTTTTTGTTGTTTTGTTTTATTTTTGTTTGGTTTTTTTTTTTTTCAGAGGTAGGGTTTCTCTGGGTAGCCCTTGCTGTCTTGGAACGTGCTCTGTAGACCAGGCTGGCCTCGAACTCAGAGACCTGCTTGCCTCTGCTTTCCATGTGCTGGAATTAAGGATATGTGCCACCATCACCTGGCCACCACTCTTAAATAGATGGTATTTAAAAAGTAGTTGAAAGCCACAAGGTCAGTGAAAACTCATAATGAGATGGGAATAAGTTATATATTATTTCACTTTTCTTATGCTAACTGTGGAAAGCCTCGATACCTTGGACATTCCCACTTGTTACCTAAAATTTCTTTGAGAAAATATACTTCTGAAATTAAAATGGAAATCAGTGTGAAAGCATAACCCGACATAAAATTATTCAGGAACATTTTCAACTCGTAAATAGAATCAAGGTAGTCAATTGTGATAGGTCAAACTTTGAATCCATTTCTAAACTGAAGTTTTATTTGAGAATAATAGCTTCCACATTTGAACTTAAATATAAATATTAGTTTGGATTATTTAACACTGTTGGAAAATATATTTAAATATTTGAAAATATCAAGAGTGTTTGGAAAGGAAACAAAATTATTGATGATGGCTAGGCATCAGTACACACCTTTAATCCCTGCACCCAGGAGGCAGGGTCAGGCAGCCCTTTGTAAATTCAAGGCCAGCCTGGTCTACGTAATAAATTCTAAGCTAGCCAGGGCTACAAAGTGAGACTCTATCTTAAAAAAAAAAAAAAAATCATTGATGATTATAATCAAATGATACATATACCAGCAGTTCTATTTCAGTGTTGGAACTTTTGCTGTTGTAATTGTTAGAATTGGTCTCACATAATGCTGATTTGGCCTCAAACTCTATATGTAGTAGAGGCTGGCCCTGAACTACTCATCTTCCGCCTCCACTTCCCAAGAGCTGGGACTGTAGTGCACACGACGACCATGCCCAGATTCCAAACCCTCCACACGAAGGAGGTGACAAATGATTTCAATGCAGCAAGTTCAAGCACGACACAGCAGTTCTGTGCACTCAGAAACGGATGGCATGCAAATACATTCCAAACGAGGGAACCAAGACGCTGCAGGCGAACAGGCCTGGCCTATGCAAACATGCAGTGTTCCGTTACCTTCCTCAAGAAGACTTTGCAAAGTACAGTTTCGTGAGCAGAGACGATGTGCTGTGTGAGTGAGTTTAAAAGAACCAGAGGCTCAAAAGGCTGCTGGAAAACAGGACTGACGGGCCATCTAACATTAGGCCCAGCGCCATGCTAAGCTGCAAAACCTCTTCCAAGGCCTAATCCTTAAACGTGAATGGATTTTCATGTAAAATAAGAATGAACCCAGTGCATAACCATGCAACCTTCTTATGACAGACAAGGAATTGAGGTATAATTTTAGAGCATTTTACTGTATGCAAAACTGTAAGGTAGAAATGTCTAAAAGGGAACCAAAGGGTATTTTAAGTCTAAGAGTCTCGAAACTACAGTCAACAGGAATGCCCTTATGGAATGGAGTTGTGGGTAATTTTTACAGTTTTATTTCCTTCTTATTTATTCTAATTTATTATCATTAAACATGCACAGTGAGTTTTTTTTTTAAAAAAAAAAAGAGTAATCATCTAAGAAACTGTTAGGCCTTTAATAGATGGTGATATGGAGCAAGTATAAAAAATGAAGCATGTTCTAATACAGATGTCAGAGGTTATTTTGTTTTGTTTTCTTTTGTCTGTTTGAGACAAGGTTTCTCTGTGCAGCCCTGGCTATCCTGGAACTCCCTCTGCAGACCCCGCTGGCCTGGAACTCAGAGATCCACCTGCCTCCGCCTCCTGAGCGCTGGGATTGAAGGCCTGCAGTGCCATCACCTGGTCCGTTGTTTTGTTTTTAAGACAGGTCTTGCTGTGAAATGATAACAGGCTTGGGACTCCCTAGTTTGACCAGGATGGCTTTGAACTCACAGAAACCCGCCTGCTTCCGCCTTCCGTGTGCTAGGATGAAAGGCACGTATCACCTCCTGGGCTTAAAAATTAGTTTTTAAAAGAGAGAAATAGGAGATGTGATATTGTCTCTAATATTTTGCGGCACTAATGGTTTCTGAAGGCTGGGAAGGAGCATTCCGTGGCAGCATCCAAGTACTAGGGATGGAGTGCTAGACTGACACTCACTCCTGCTGACTTAAAAACGTACGGAAGGGGGTTCCCTCAGCGAGAGAGAGGGTTCGGTTCTAAGCACCCACATCAGGGCCTTAACAAACACCTGTGACTCCAGCTGCAGGGACTCTGATGCCTCTGGCCCCCAAGGACACCGGCACTCAGGCAGACACATAGATGTGTACCAAGTCAAAAATAGTAAAAATAAGCCTCCACATTAATACCTCAGAGCAATCAGTTAGCTATATTTTGAGTAAACTTTACTTATTATGTAACACCCAAAAGGTATATTGTACTTTCCAAAATAATGAAATAAATGACCAACTGAGATTACTTAAGGATACGATGTGCTGGATATTACTTAGGATATGATTTCACATAAACTGTATTTCAGTACTACTATGTGCCTATGGCCATTGAGATTCAGCGTTTAGGATGTAAGTTAGAACAATGCTAGTATCCCAAGCGGTAGCATTCTGGCATCATGGAGCTGTGACCCGATTGTAATTCTCCCGTGTTAGCTCAGCACACAAGGTCAGCATGCACAGGGCGGAGAGGAACTAGAAGGCAAGACGCTGCCACCTGGCCCATTTAATGAAGTGCGGCAAGTGGTCGAGGAGACTGAATGTGTAGAAGGAATAGCGAGTGATCTCGGTCACAGTCCAGGAGACCAGAAAAAGCACCACGCTCTCTTCGTTCTGGATCTGCAGATTAGAGAAAGCCACAGTGCCGTTCAACATCGGGCTTTTTTTTTTTTTTCCAGTGAGATAAGCAAAAAAAAATTTTTAGATTGGTTGTCACCCTCTATTATAATGGAATGCAGGACACATTGAAGTCACCATTATGTAATGGTTCTAAACGTGGAACTTAACTATGTCCTGTGCGAGGGGCGGGCTGTTTGCTGATATTTGCTCCTTCCAGTCTCAGTCCAGCCAGTGAATGTGATTAATATCCTAGAACAACATTGTTGCCTTGAAACCTGAATGGGAACAATCTGCTCTTCCAACTTCCTATTAGTCATCGAGTCATGCAAACGCTACTGCGAGGATACTGTGGCAGTCTGAATGAGAACGTGTAGGACGATGCCATTATGCAACAAAGGCAGGACCAAGATAAAGCAAAGCCTATCATTGGATGAGCACGAAGGGTACTGGGAAGAAATCTAGGAGATTGGGGAGGAGGAGAGGGGAGGGGAGGGGAGGGAAAGAAGGAGGGAGGGGAGGGAATGGGAAGAGAGGAGGGAGAGGAGGAGAGGAGGAGGAGAAGGAGGAGGAAGAGGAGGAAGAGGAGAGGGGAAGCGGGAGAATCAAGATGGAAATGGGGAAGAATGACTCAGATCTAGGTGGTCTTGAATCGCCAAGGTAGCGGGGATGGATTTCTGTAGGCAAATTTATCTTATCTAGGTGGGCGGTTTGTATCCTTATCAATTGGTTGTGAATTCATCGTGCGATTGTATTGTGGACTGAGAATTTAACATAAATCTGATTCCTGTGTTACAGTTTGTTGAGTCTTGATTTTACTGGGTAGTTGGGAGTTTATACTTTAACTACCAGGGGGGCGGTTGCTGGGAGCGTGGGCAGAGTCTGTGGCAGGGAGCTGTGCTAGGCTACAGAATGCCTGGGGCTAGCTTGGCATGGTGCCACAGTAGAATGGCCCGGGGAACTCGATGTGTGTGTCAGGCGTGGTAACAACCTGCCAAGCCAAGGGGACAGTGTGTGAAAGCGGCTGGCAGAGAAACAGCCGGAGTGCACAGCTCCTGCGGAGTGAAAACAAGCAGGAACCCATTCTGCCGCTTTTCTTATTTTTACTGCAACAAGAAGGGTGCCCCCAGAGGCTCATTTATTTAAAGCTTGGACCACTTCCCCCCCACCCCAAGATGGTAGAACTGTTTGGGAAGTACAAGGTGTGGCCTTGTTAGGGATGTGTGGTCTTGTTGGTGTGTGTGTGTGTGTGTGTGTGTGTGTGTGTGTGTGTGTGTGTGTGTGGCCTTTGTTGGTGGGTGGCCTTGTTGGAGTGGGTGTGGCCTTTGGGTGTGGCCTCGTTAGAGTGGGTGTGGTCTTGTTGGTGTGGGTGTGGCCTTATGTGCCACTGGGGATGGGATTTCAAAAGCTCAGGACAGGCGGGGGTGGGGGGTTGGGGTGGCACACGCCTCTTTGTCAGTCAGCTGCCTGTGAAGCTCAACTCTCAGCTACTGCTCCAACACCATTCCTGTCTGCTTCCTGCCATGACGATCATGGACTGACGCTGTGAACCTGTGAGCCAGCCTCCAATTAAATGCTCTCTTTATGAGAGCTGCCTTGGTCGTGACTCTTCACAGCAACAGAACAGTGACGAAAGATACCAACTGTCTAATCTGGCCATTCTTCTTTGCCTCTAACATTTATATTTCAGTTCCAGCCTTATCGTGTCACAGCTGGACCATTCTAACTCTTTCCTAAGTGGCTTTTCATTTCTTTATCTTCCTCTCCAGTGAAAGTTTTCTTAAAAATAAAACAAAGCTGTTGCTCCTGATGATGGTGGTGGTGGTGGTGGTGGTGGTGGTGAAGAAGATGATGAAGATGATAAAATCAGATTAAGTCATGTGATGTGGAACTTAACATTGATCTCTCATTGCTTAACAGGTGAAAAGGGTCAATTCTGTAGCACCTGAATGCTACAGAAAGGTCCTCCCAGCCTGAGGTCAGTTACATCCACAACTTCTTCTGCTGTTACTTATCTCTCTATGCTTGTTACCGTGGCAACATTATAGTTTGTATTATTCCTGGGATATGCTCAGAACATCTATGTCTTTACGCAGGCTGGTCCCTCTCATTAGAGTGATTGCTTCCCATACAAAACCCTTTCTCGTTTCTTAAGATCCAGCTACGAGATGACAGCCCCTGTAATGGGTTGGATATAAAATGTCCCCACAGGCTTATGTGTTGACCATGCCTGGTGGTGGCACTACTTGGGGAGACAATGGAAATGGGCAGAGGGGACATAGCTGGTGGATATAGGTCCCTGGAGAGGCAGACCTCTGATTCCTGATCCCGTATCGTCTCTGCCTCCTGTCTCCACTCTGAGCTGAATAACTTACGCTATGTTCCTGCTTCCAGGAAGTTGTCCCTCTGTGTGGCCTGGGAGCCAAGGACTATGTGCTGAAACCTCTAAAACCATGACCTCTAACGAATGTCTTCACTGTTGTTTGTGTCAAGCATACTCAGTCTAACACAAGTCCCAAGCCTCTCTCAGGCCTGCGCAGCTCCTTGCTCACCATCCCATCCTGACGCGACTTTTTGGATTAGCACTCATTGATCTGAATAGATAATGTTCTCTCCTGTACCTCAGTCGGTGCTCGCCCAGCTTACTTACGCCTTTCTATGGCAGCATTCAATCACTTCCCAGAAGACACTAAACTGTAGTTATAGAGTGCAAAGCATACTGCGCTCCTGTTTCAAAAGACTTAAAACAAATGCAATTCAGTCAGCATTTGTAGAACTATTTATTTAGGTTCCCTCCACCACAGGCTCCAGAGGGTAAGAAAAACCATAGGCATTGTTGACGGCCACGTCCTCAGCACAGTGTGAGTAACTGCACAGCTGCTACGTGTGGCCTATGTGTCCCAACATCCAGCAGAGTGTTAGCTGTGGTTGCCATATTCCTTTCTGGACATCCAGGAATTAGTACTTCAAGATGTGGAGAAAATGTTCAATAACTACTAGTTGAATTAATCAATCAGTTGTTGATGAATGTCCATGGGAAGCCACTGCCAGAGAAAATCAAATAGGAAACTCAAGCGATTAGAGCCTCCAGGGGAATGAAAGGACCAGGAGTTTCCTTTCCCCTTAGGGCCTCTCCATTCCTAACTTCTCTTTAAAGGTTCCCTCTCGGTGCTGTCAGCTACACAACTCTGCCTTCTTTCTCCCTCCATCTTCAGGGTCTCTGTGGTTCTGGCTCAATCATTATATTCCTTCCCTGTCTAGAGTCATCTTTCTGCTGGTCTGTCAATGTGGTGGTCCTCCTTTTAAACTAGCAAGCGACTTTAGAAAACGCTTGGGCTGAGTGTGAGGTGTCCGGTCTGCAGTCCTGGCTAGGGACAGGTGGTTCGAGTCAGTCAGGTAAAAGATCCCCGTCAAGAGTGGTGAGAGGGAACAAGGTCAGAGATCTGTCCCCACACAGACACAAGGCCAGGGAGGCTCAGAGGAAATGGAGAGGAGGTTAGGTGTCAGCCCCAAAGCACAGAGGAGACGGGAAAGGAATCCGCGGGATGGAAAGAAAGCCAGAGATCTGTCCTCAAGTGGACAGGAGACTACGGAGGCTGTCAAGAAGGTCAGGAGGGTTGAGCTGAGAAATGTTTCTGACATGGGTTTAAAAGGCCCAACATCCTCAGAGAGACTTGCAACAGTATTTGTTTTGTCTACATAGTTGAAACCACTAATTAGATTCAGTAATTAGGTCTGTCTCCTGTCATGTGTCCATAAATAATGTGTCTATTTCTCTCTAAGTTCCTCAACCTTAACTTTCAAAATGTATTTTAATTGGCAAATTAAAACTGCATATATTTATGGTACATAGCATGCGGTTCTGAAAATATGTATGCATTACAGAATGGCTGACTGAAGCTAATTAACTTACACTTTACCTCAGCACATTTCTCATTTGTTTGGGGGTAAACACTTAAAATCTACTGTCAACAATGTTCAAGCAGACATTGTCAACATCTGTAGTCACCACAGCTCTCTGAAACGTAACTCTTCCTGCCGGAGATTTAAGAACTACAGCTTTTAATTTAAATGTTTTCTGCTTGTTCAGATGCAAGAAAAACTACATTTATGTTTGCCTATTGCTATAATCCCTTGTACTAAACAAGGAAAAGCAACTGAATTGTTTACATTGATAATGTCCAAGTTTTTTTTTTAATTACTTAGGTTAAGAAGAAACGTAATAGAAAAGAAAAAAAAATCAGTTGGATGGAAATGTGTTCACATCCAGAAAACACGGGAGATTCTATGAACAGAAGACGACTGTACAGCCCATTCTATGTCAAAGCCCACCTCCTCTGTGCCCAATCATTCGGTTCCCCAAAACACTGCAGGGTTAATACTTTGGGTCTCTTAGAATGAAAAGCTTCCCCGTGGCTCAGGTAGACAACATGTGCACATCACTTACGGGTTTTATACTGTGAGTAATGAGCCATACCATGAAGATTCGTGAACTCACTTGGACCCCAGTCACAAGCACAGAAGTGGGTACGATTCCTGGAAGAGAAATCAAGTCAGTAATTGCCTCACAGGCAACTTCTACCAATAGCATAAAATTAAAGGAACAACTCACCAATCAGACAGTGGACTACCTGTAGGGAAATTGAGAAACCACAAGTCAATAACATGAATATTAAATACCCATCCTCGGGGGTGGGAAACGAGCCCACAGGTATTATGTAATTAGCAAATG
>NC_046167.1:9238848-9248513 GCF_011064425.1 Rattus rattus | reverse complement strand
CACAACTAAAACAAATATAAATAAACACATGAGCAATATTTTGGAAAATATCTCAGGTTATATGTACAAGGTATGTGCAACAGAAATTCATTTTTGAGTCTAGACATGGAACTAATCCCAATTAGCTCACTATGAACATGAAATGTCCTCGATAGATTCATGCACTTGAACACTTGGGGTCCAGTTGGATACATTGTCTGGGGAGAAAACCTTCTGTAGAGCCTTCCTGGAGGAAATGGTCACGGACATAGGAGAATAGGCATTGATATTTTATAACCAGGCCCCACTTCCTATCTACTCTCTTTCCTTGTTCTTTGCAATATGGAGATTCTCAGGCACAAACTCAGATGCCACAAACACCAACATGAATTACCCTCCCACCCTAATGGACAGTGCCATCACTAACCATGAACCAAAACAAATGTTTCCTCCTTCAAGAAGCTTCTTGTCAGGTACTTGGTCACCACATGTAGAAAGCAACTAAAACTCTCCACACACATCTTCAATAAGGATAACAACTTACCCTATAACAGGTACCCAACGTTCTACTCAGTCAGAGAATGTCGCTCACTACTGTCTCCTTCTTGTTGGAAACAGCTGTTTCAGATATTCAGAATAGCATTAAATCCAACACATTTGTCAGAGTTTCTTCCCTTTTCTTCACTAAATGAATTTTGTAACCCTGGAGATTGCTCGCTCAAAGGAAATGAAATTATTTCTAGCTCTCCATAAACAACATGTTGCAAATTATGAAAATTAGATGAACTTATAACGACCTAAACATACTATTTCCTTCACAATTTGGTCATCAATATTTAAACAGTTCCATGATAAAATCAAATTAATTGATTTTAACTTGTAGTTCATTTTTTAAATTAAATAAATTTAATGGATACATTTAGTTTCGAGTTCTAATCCTTAATCATACACTCAACACACACCGATTTTTTCTTTTTTGCTAATGCCCCATAAGATGTTTAAAGTCTCACTACTTTTCTCAGTGGTGAATTCCATGAATCACAATGATGAGAAGAACCTACATCCATCTGTTTACTTTCCCTGTAGCTGGGAGCAAGCCATGGAATGAACCCTCTGCTTTAAATCATTTGTCACTCACAGTTTCAAACCTAACCATATCTAATGGAATACGACCATGCCAAGGAATTCAAACAAAACCATTGCAAGGATTCAAAATTCGTGGTGTTGGAGGTATGACAGAACCCACACCCCAACAGAAACCTATGTATGTGGGGCTGGACTTGTTTGACCCATAAAGATAACTATCCCCTGGACTAGCACCATTGGAGAAAACCTGTGTATCCTACTAGTGAGGAATAAGGAAGATTCCTACTGGCCTTTGCTTGTGGAAATTGCTTTATAGCTACAAGTAGGAGATGGGGATTGGTCTGCTAAGCAATCTTTTGATATTTGGAATACCTCCAACCATTCTGTTTGTGGGTAACCCAACTGTACCAATACTCTCTAAACACTGACCTGACTTCTGGGTTGCTACATTGGATAAAATGAATTAAGGAACAATCCTGGCAGAGTCTTCTGATGAAGTAAACGTTTTTTGTGGATGCCCCACTTATGCTGTAAAATTTGTACCATTCCCCACAAAAGAACTCCATAGAATGATCCTTCTGGTATCCTCAGGAAGGGCTAAGACTTGAAAACCTTTATCTTATAGCCACAAATGCAAATATTGTACCTCCAGGGTATCTAGTGGGGTTTCTCCCCTCCAATACAAAAGATTTTTCTTCCACATAAAGAAAATCCAGATGGAAATGTAGCCTTATACCAGACCATAAAAGGTCTCAGATTTTACATCCATTGGTGCCATGATACTACACAGTAGGAATGGTAGTAGAATGTAATTGTTACAAAATGCTGATTTCTTGCACATGAGAATTTTAAAGCATCACATCATCAGACTTGAGACTCATTTGGAATCTGAGTAAAAAGCATAATTGACCCAGTGATACTTCACTCAACGGTGAGTTAGCATGATCTGTGTGCAGAAGGTAAGACTCACTTGCCATTTTAGACTCTTCCCATCCCACCTTCAGAATACCATCCGCCTGACTCACCACCTTCAGATTCTTTATGAGCAAGCTCACAGTTATTTATGAGTTTTGGTCAAAAAAATCCATATGGAAATGTAGCCTTATACCAGACTGTAAAAGGTCTCAGATTTTACATCCATTGGTGCCATGATACATCACATTAGGAATGGTAGTGGCATCTGTGGTGTTGCTTATTTTGACAGTTCACTGTGCTGCAGAAACACCCTTGTCATCATCACATTGTGTTACTATCCAACTGTGAGGTGGGCTTTCTCTAAAAGGTAGTCATAGTGGACACCTGCAGGGTTGATCTCTTAGCTTTCAACTTCCATTCACTTTGTGGACTGTAAGGTTCATATAGATCTAAATTTTTATCCTTCTAATGAACTCTCTGTTTATTTTTGAAAACACAATATCTGACCTATGCTTTAATCTTCCAAAGCCATCATAAGTTGGAGCATTTAAAACAACACTAATGTGTAAGCTGATGTCTATACACAGGTGAGGGATAGCATAAGTTAGGTCAAGGACAGTAAAAAGTAAGGTGGGGACAACATTTTTGTAAGGCAGGGGAGAAGGGAAAAGAGAGGAAGAATCGAGATGGAGACAGAGAAGGACGACCAGATCCAGGTGGTCTTAAATGACTATAGGTAGTTATGAATTTTTCTTAAGGGATGAATTTCTATAGGTCAGTTTATCTTATCTAGGTGGGCGGTTTATAGCTTTATCGATTGGTTGTGAGTTTATTGTGTGAACATATTGTGGATTGAGAATTTAACATATAAATCTGATTGCTAAATTACAGTTTATTGAGTCTTGATTTTAACAGGTTGTCGTGAGTTTATACTATAACTGCCGGGGATCGGTTGCTTGGAGTGAGGGCAGATTCCGAGATGGAAGCCTCGATAGGCCAGCTGCTGCTGGACTTCTGGAGTCTTGATTTTGCCAGGTAGCTGGGTAGTTTTCAGCTAACCAGCCAGGAGAGGGTGACTAACAATGGGAGCAGAGAGACTGCCGGGGCAAGATAGCCAGAGGTAACGTGGCTTGGTGCCACACTAGAACCGGCTGCCGCTGAGATGAAGGTATCCCACAGATGCCATGTGGCCCTACAGTGCTGGCACTAGCGTGGGATGAAAGGTTACATTTTTTAAAAAAAGTAATTACTGCAACACTAATGTATTGTCTCAAAGTCTAAAAGATTAGGAATCTAAGACCAGATGGTGTGTTCCACCATGCTCCATCATACCAGGGAAGCACCTGTTTCCACACCATTCTCCCAGCTTCTGTTCATCTCGGGTATTCCTGGCCTTAAAGATTTATTATACTGGCTTTACCTCTTTACCTGCTACACTGAGGGCAATCCCTCACAGCACCTTCCCTCTGTGTGTATGACAACATTCCCCATCTAAGGACATCAACATCTCTCCTACTGCTGTCATTTAGATTTGTTTACCTCTGTAAAGTGCTCTTTCCAAATAGGATTGCATTCTGAGATTCTGGGTACTAAGACATCAACACACCCCTTAGTTCTTGTGAGGAACAATTCAACTCACTACCTCCTCCTTCCATAGTGTCTACTGCACAATATCTTGACAAAGTAAATATAAATTAAGTATAAGCTGGAGTCTAAAGACAACTATATTACTCTGTTTCTACTGATCCAAACAATAATATACTGTGCACGAGTATTTATAAATATTTCTTCCATGTACTAAAACTGTGCTTTGAGATAATTTACCTACTGGACACTTCAGTTTCTCCCTCACAAACACCCACATTCTTCATCTCCATTTTAATTACCCTGGAAATATTCTTTCCTCATGGACAATATGGATAGTTGTAAATATTTTTGATTGTTAGAGTTTTTATGTTGAATGTTGTCTGTACTAAAGGTGTAGACCCCAAAACACTACTGAGAGATGATAACCCATTAGGGGATGAGGCCAAAAATGGGTAGACTTTGGGTCATGGAGCATGCCCTGGAAGGGTTGTGGACCCTGCTCACTTCCTTTCTTTCCACTGCTACCTGCTGCTTGGGTTGGAAGTGGATCTGTTCTACCATTTGGCCATCCAACATCATCAGCAGAGGCTTGCAGCAATGGGACCACTCAGCCATGGACTTGAACTTACAACAATGGGCTAAATGCAATTTTTCTTGCCAAGTTTATTCATCTCAAACACCATAAAACAATGTGGAAAGCTTTCCCTTGCAGTGGGGTAAGTAAGTAGACTCCTTGCTGCAATGTTCTGCTCCCTGCATTTGCAAGGAGCACTGTTGAACTGGAGGCTTGGTTCCTTTACCCTCTCACTGGTCAAGGATCCTAAGAACGCATTGTTCAAACTCAGAGTGACGCAAAGCTGAGAAAATAGATACCAAAGTATCTACCAACATAGATGGTGGATGCAAGATTATAAATCAAAAATAAGTAGAAATTTTTGGACACATATGGTGCATTACACTGAGCCACATACCTGTTGTAGGAAAGGACGCTAGCCAGACAACAACAAAAAGCAGACAGAGCAGTGCCACAGATGTGGGAGACACCTGTCAGTGGATATCATTCTGATCTTACAAACTGGCGGATACCGTCTTGCAATTGTGTCATGTCTTGCTTCCCCTCCATCTGTCTACTCTCCCCCCTCCCACCTTCCATTCCACTGGTTATGAGACAGGCAGTCCCAGCTCTACTTGGACAGCAAGTAACGTCTCCTTCTGGCCAGGAGGTTCCCAGCACACACTCAGGTGTAGGAGTTTGTGAGAGAACAAGAGCCCCAGCATCGGCTGCTCCTGGTACCTCTCTGAAGGGTGAGGCAACAAAAAGATGAGATGCTTACACACGTTATACAAAAAGGAGTTAAGGGATACAATGCCTTGTGAGAAAATATTGACCATGATCATCTAAAGGAAGAGGAAGGCAAAGTACCAAGGAAATGATGATAGACTCATAAAAGGACACTTGTCACAATAAAATCAAGAAAGCATTCCACACTCTCCCTGTACCAATTCTCCCCTAAGTGCTTTTCCTGCATTTCAGTTCAGTCCTCACCACAACCATCTAAGAAAGAGACTGTCTGGGAAAAAAATTATGTTCACTCCTTTGAAAAGGCAAGGCAGAGTATTCAAGACCTCTGCACTGGGTATAGGGAGCACTGTGGTGGGCTTAGCTAGAGAGGAGAAAGATACTGGCTCAACTTCAAACACCACAAGGGAAGAGGGGAGTTTGTCACCAGAGAATGGACATAGACAGAAGTGATGGGGGAAGTTATTCACAGTAAATATAGGGATAAGGGGGATGGTGAGACATGAGAAGGCCAATCAGATATGGAGAACAAAGAGTCTTCATTCAATGGTTTTTGACTCTTCATGGTCAGAGACTGTGGTTTAGTCCCTGGGAGCTCTGGTGGGGGTGGGTTCTGGTTGGTCGATATTGTTGTTCTTCCAATGGGGTTGCAAACCCTTTCAGCTCCTTCAGTATTTTCTCTAACTCCTCCATTGGGGTCCCCTTGTTCAGTCCGATGGTTATCTGCAAGCAACCTCATCTGTATCAGTAGGGCTCTAGCAGAGCCTCTCAGGAGCCATTCATATCAGGCTCCTGTCAGCAAGCACTTCTTGGCATCAGCAATAGTTACTAGGTTTGGTGGCTGCATATGGGATGGATCCCCAGGAGGTAACCCAATTACAAAAGAACACACATGGTATACACTCACTGATAAGTGGATCTTAGCCCAAAAGCTTGGGATACCCAAGCAATTCACAGACCACATGAAGCTCAAGAAGAAGGTAGACCAAAGTGTGGATGCATCAGTCCTTCTTAGAAGGGGGAACAAAATACTCATGGGAGGAAATAGAGGGACAAAGAGTGGAGCAAAGGCTGAAGGAAAGGCCATCCAGAGACTGCCCCACCAGAGCCCATTCTTAACCATTATTATCTATCTATCTATCATCTCTCTACAGGGGAAATGTTCAGAACAGAAAAAGAGAAGTGTGACATACTTAAAATCTTAGCTTCTCTGTGGGTCAGAAATCAGACGTTTACACTGCAATTCATAACGCTAAAAATTAGTTATGAAGTAGCAAAAAAATAATTTTGAGTTTGGAGGTGACCACAGCACGAGGAACTGTATTCAAGGGCTGCAGCGTTAGGAAGGGTGAGGACCACTGCTTTAGAGCGACAGGCATCCCGCTGAGGATGTCGTGAGAACTACTCAGTGACAGAAAGAGTTTGTCATAACCTAGAAGCATGAAAGCTACGTCTGCTCACCCCCAGCTGTTCATTCATGATCACAGTCTCAAGATAATCACACGAAACTCTCGCTATGCTAGATGAGGGCTCCTTTAGAGAAAATGGAAAAGAGAATCCCTCCTGTTACACATGACGTCATTTAACTACAGTAAAACCTCCACATGTATTTGCAATATGCCATACACATACATATGTGTGTGTGTGTGTGTGTGTGTTTTTACAATATGTTTACTAAACATTCTTTCATGTGAGTCACTATTCAGGGATGCAAGGATTCTCACATTTAATAATATATGTGCTGTTTGGCTTCTGTTTTGAAAGCCAGACAATTATTGCCACTGGAATGACGCCCTAACATATTATTCTGTCATCCCGCCAGGCTGTCTGTCTGTCTCTCTTTCATTCTTAATATGAGCAGTCAGTGAGTCATTGCAAGAGAATTGTCCTTTTAAGGTTAGAATAAAGGATTTTTTTTTAAATATTAGAATAATCTTAATTTTTAAAAGTCTACGCCTTTGACCTATCTCTGCTAAGAAGTCGACTTTCCCATCCCTCTGGGCTTCAACTTAGATCCACAGAAGCACGAAGCACTGTCAGGCAAGCATTTACCACTGAAGTTGCAAATCCATGCCTCACGCTTTTAAGTTCACATGAGAAAGCTTCGCTGGTAGTTTGATTCCAGAAAAAAAGTTATGGGGAGGGAGAGGGAGTGAAGACTTACATCTGGAGAGAGTTAAGGTTTGTGGCTGTGTCTCTCCTGCAGCCATCTTGCTTGGGCTTACAAATGCCTGTGTTTCTTAATGTTTTAAGTTTTATTAGGAAAGGAAAAAAATATAGTGTATTTTTATAGAGAAAATCTAATGGTTTATTTATGTTGTTAACCTGCTTTTGCCCTGGATATAGTGACCGGGAAGAAGCCATTAAGTAAAATTGAGAGGACTTGGGGAAACTTTAAATTTTGTTTAGCAATTAATTATTGGGCACAATTAGAGTTCTTGATAGGAATTGCACACAGAGTATCCTGTGTGAGTGTGTATGTGCCAGTGTGCATACATGTGCATGCATGTGTGCATGTGTGTGATATGCGCATGTATGCACATGTGTGCATGCACACACCTATTCCTCTATGTGAATGCAGTCACACATATGAAAGACATACTCGTGAAGGCCAGGGGACAATTTAAATGTAGTTTCTCATCTCTCACCTTATTTGACAAAGGCTTTGTTGTTGACTCGATACACCAGGCTAATTGGCACAAGCTTCTGGAGAGTCTCCTGTAGCCACCTCCCTCCTCATTGTAAGAACACTGGAGTTACGGCTGTGCTCACCATCACCCACAACCATCACACGAGTTCTCAGGATTCAGACTCATCTCTTCACCTTGTACAGCAAGCACTTTGCCTCCCAAGCTCCCTAAAGTACTTCTCTTAGATGGTTTGAAAACCTTAAAGTTTTCATATATCTGTTCCTGCTTTGCCTCTGCATTTGAAGTCACTGGGGACCAGAAGTTAAATGGGCTTAAGAACCCTGTTAATGATGTACACACACACACTCCTGCTAGAGTCATCAGAGAGTGACCCGCCCTTGCTCTATCCTCTCTGTCTGCCGACGCTCACCATGAGGTTAGGGAAGGTTGACTCTGGCATTTAAGATCATTTTAACATGGAAAACTTTACACATGGGTATAAAATAATAGCTCACCTATGTTAAAATGTGAGCCACTTTGCATCTCACTGCCCCAAGTTGTTTAAGGAAGAAAAAGTTACCAAAATGTTCAAAACCCTTCATTAAGTTCGATGAGAAAGAACACTTTTGAAAAGTTCTGTTGCTTACAAATAAGTTAGGTTCCAAGAAGCCGTTCACAAGTGGGTTCCTGAGTCAACTCAAAGGCAGCCTTGCCTGAGGCATTTCCTCTAAATGTGGCATGAGCAGGCCCTTTGAATTCTGAAAGCTGGGCAGAAAGTCCTCCCACTTGATGAGAGCTACGCTTTTCCCATGAAGTCCTTGGGGAGCTGGCTCCTTAGTACTGAAATTGGCAGATAGATGCACAGCTTCCTTATATAAAGGAGCACAATGCTTGCACATAACTTGTACCCAGGATGCCCTATGCTTTAAGTCATCTCTAGAAGACTTATAATACTCAAAATTATCAAGGGTGATGTAAATAGCTGTTATGTTATATTTTATAGAGGATGATTTTATAGAGGTTGTTAAACATATTCCTTTCAAATACTCTTGACCCACGTTTTATGGGATGCAGCTACATAGGACCCACAGATACAGTTAAATGTACTCTCTTCAGGGGTCCCCTCCATAGTGCTCTACATATATTTGAGATATGTAAAAAGGCAAAGCAGGTTCCTTTCTCTAAAAATGTTTAATTCCTCAGCTACTGAGCCCAAAGAAACAGAAAGAGGTAAAGTGCCCGATAAAGACTTCAGAGGTTTACCAGCAAAGACAAGTGAAGCCCGAAAGACCAAAACCTGCAGAGAATACTCAGCAGTATGGGGGACAAAGCTCGACAAAGTTTCGTTCGACAAAACTTGACTTTTTTTGTTTGTTTTGTTTTTTGTTTTTTGGTTTTTTTGTTTGTTTGTTTTGTTTTGAAAAATAGAAAGGTTGGAAATGATTCAAATGGAACACACAGTGGAAAGCATCACCAACAAACTGTCAAGTGACAGGATGAAGACCGTGAAATACTACAACCAAACAACGTTAGGGGGAAAAAAATAAACAAATACGACCACAGAAGACAAGAATTCTGAGATCCAATCAAGAAGCTGAGCCTAAAATTCCATAGGCGGGAAGAGGAGCTGAGACAAACACAAAGGAAGAGACGATCTGTTTGATGAAATGACAACAAACATTTTCCAAAAGTCTCCAGAAATGAGCGTCCAAACATAAAGACATTTACAATTCCAAACAGGGGTGACGAGAGCGGAACATACCCATGACCTATTACACTTGAGCGGCCAGATAAATACATAAATGTAAAAACAAAAACCAAAAAGTATTTGGAGGTATAAGGAGGAGATGCCAACTCAGAAACATGTCTAATCTCTCATCCATAGCCATAAATCCAAAAATAATAATAGGTGTAAGAATGGTAGCCTGGGTAGCACAGTAGAGCTGACCCTGGTATCATGCGGGGTGGGGGTGGGTAAGGGTAAGTTATCCAAAGGTTTGAAAGCAGGCAGTCTGGCTTCACCCCTTGTCGGTTGTGGCATTGGGTGAGTTAGCTAAGGCTGTGCTGGAGAGCTCGGCCTAGTGGTGTGGATGCAGGAGAGCCAGCTAGATGACCAACTCAGCTACCACGGAGACTCAGATCCAAGCATGTGAGTTGTACCACACACA
>NC_046167.1:8509354-8521672 GCF_011064425.1 Rattus rattus | reverse complement strand
TCATGTGCCTACCAAAACCTCATAGCAGAAGTTTCATCTGTCTTGAGCAGATGCTCTGACAGATAGTTTTAGGATGTCAACAGTGCATCACTTTCCATCATCCCCCTAGTGTGGGGGTTAATCCCAGGGTCTTACTGCCTTTAAAGATTGGCAAATGGATGTAACTCACATATCTGGATTTGGGACTCTAAAATATATTAATGTTTCTGTGGATACTTGTTCAGGTGTCATTCATGCTACCCCTATGAGTAGGGAAAAGGCACACAATGTTACTGGACACTGCCTAGAAGCCTGGGCTGCTTGGGGAAAGCCTCAACACTTAAAAACTGATAACAGCCCAGCATACACTGCCCAATCTTTCAAATCCTTTTGTAAACAGATGGATGTGCAGTTGAGCCATGGCCTGCCTTATAATCCCCAAGGTCAAGGTATTGTTGAGCGATCATATTGTACCTTGAAGGAATGCTTAATTAAACAAAAAGGGGGAATAGGCCATGGCAGAACTCCTAAGGAACAGATATCCTTAGCCCTTTTTACTCTTAATTTTTTAATTTTGGATGATGATGGCCTTTCTGCCGCTGACTGACATCAGTGTCGGGTGGGCACGTTGAAAGGTTATGTGAAATGGAAAGATGTGATCACTGGCTTATGGCATGGGCCAGATCCCGTGTTGGTGTGGGCGAGAGGGTCTGTTTGTGTGTTTCCTCAGGACCAGCAAGAGCCGTTGTGGGTCCCTGAAAGATTGACCAGGAAGCAACAAGAATGAAGATCCTGCTGTTGCTGACACTTCACCGGTGTGACACAAATGTTGGTCCAAATGGAGCCCCGGTGGGGATACTATCGGTGTTCCCGGAGACTCATGCTGATACGTCATGACCTTTAAGCCCACTCCTCTAATTTGCCTAAACAGTTGTCAAGTTATCTTTTAGGTAATTGGACTGGAGAATTCGATTTCTTAATGGATCAGCTACGTGTAACCATCGTGACCGTGACTCCACACGTGTGGATGCTAGACTGGCTACGGGATTGTCATCTTGGATTGCTGCTGCTATGAATCATCTGAGGGAGTGGGCAGGTATGGGAGCCCTAGCTGGACTCTTGCTGCTGGTCTCCCTAGTGAGACTGTGGTGTCTCTGTAGAATGAGGTTTGTTCAGAGGTGGCACGCGGCTATGATGGTACAGGCATTTACAGCCATTGAAGCAGGACAGTCCCCTCAAGCCTGGCTTACGGTCATTCAGAAGACCTAGTTGCACCTCGCCCCAGAGTATGTGTGAGTGACCCTGCCCAGTGACGGGCAACTTCCCTTCTACCTAAGGCATGGAACCTTGTGGGCAACAAGGTGTCCTGAGACGGGTTTAATGAAGGGATGATCCTAAGACGGGGGGTGGTAAGCCACGCTCAGCGGTGCCTTTTCCTGATTGATTAATTAAACAAAAAGGGGGAACTGTAGGGAGCTGCGATGTGCCGCGCCTCAAAGATGGCGCTGGTTTCGGCCTTCCACCCTCCCAATGGTGAGCGCTCCTTGTAGTAAACAAGTCCTTATTTGGCTATGCCTGCCTGGCCTGCTAGCTTCCGCACAGGGATAGCCTATCTGCATGACCCACGTGGCTTGCTAGGATTGGCCAGCGCTAGCTATTTAAGTGTGGTGCGGGGGCTCCCCAGGGTCAGAAGATTGTATCAAGGATCCTGAATAAACTGCTTGAAGAAGATCTTCACTGGTCGTGTCTTCCTTGCTGGTCCAGGTGGGGGCTCGGGGCACCTTAGCTCCTTCAGTCCTTCCCCCTAACTTCTCCATTGGGGTCCCTGTGCTCAGGTTAGCTGTAAGCATCTGCATCTGTATTGGTCAGGCTCTGGCAAAGACTCTCAGGAGACATCCATATCAGGCTCCTGTCAGCAAGCACTTCTTGGCATCAGCAATAGTGACTGGGTTTGGTGGCTGCATATGGGATGGATCCCCAGGTGGGGCAGTCTTGGATGACGTTTTCTTCAGTCCCTGCTCCACTCTTTGTCCCTGTATTTCCTTTAGACAGGAGCAATTCTGGGTTAAAAATTTGGAGATGGTTGGGTGTTCCCATCCTCAACCAGGGGGGTTCTATTTTTATTTTCTAAGAAGCCTCCATCCAGCATTTGCTTCCCCTCGGTGACAACCATTCTCAGTAAAGTAAGCATAACTTTGATTTCCATTTCCATACTGGCTAAAGATGTTGAAACATTTCCTCATGATTTGGAACTCACGGTGGTTGCTTTTCATTGCCATGACAAAATAACTGAAATTTTCAACTGAAATAAGGAATGAAAGGGTTGGGGATTTAGTTCAGTGGTAGAGCGCTTGCCTAGCAAGCGCAAGGCCCTGGGTTCGGTTCCCAGCTCTGGAAAAAAAAGAAAAAGAAAAAAAGGAATGAAAGGTTTTATTTTTGGCTCAAAGTTGGAGGGTACAGTCCATCATGGCAGAAAAGGCAGGACAGCAGAGATGTGAGGGAACAGATACATTGTATCAAAGTCAGGAAACAAAGAAGGTGAATTCTAATACTCAGCTTGATTTCACTTTTTTCAGTCTAGAATTCCACTTCATGGACTAATGCCACCCATAGGTAGGCTTTATCTTTCCCCTTCAATTAAACCTTCCTGGAAATGCCATTATAGACATTTCCAGAATTGTATCTCCTTGGTAATTCTGAGTCCCACCAAACTGACAGTCAAGATTAATCATCACAAGTCCACCCTTTGCCACCTTGACATCTATAGGTTCGTGGCCATCTCATAATGCAAAAATATGTCCAGCCCAACTTGAAAAGTCTCCGTAGTCTTTTAATAGTTTCTCCCCCAAAGCCCAAAGTCTCATCTGAGACTCATGGCAAACTCCTAGCTGGAAACCTCTATAAAATGAAAACCCATATTATACACTACCACTGTACCAGGGCACAGAGCAAGCATTCCTATTACAAAAGGATGGGATGTGAAGATGCCAAGATAAGATCCAACTGAAGAACACCGAAACCCAGAAGGGCAAACAACAATCCCTGAAGAGCCATGTCTGGCATTAAGGACTTACGTTGGAATCACCTGGGCTTTATCAGCTGTGCACAGCCCCATGGAATGCACAAGTGAACACTGTAATGTCCACTCCGTGCTTGCAGCTTTCATGAATAGACACCCCATAGTCCTACCTTCTCCAAAATCCCAAGTCTCCATTGCAGCTCACGTTTCTCTTCACTGCTTCACACGGTGATCCCTCTGGGCTTTCTTGCACGGCATTCAACCTTGCCCCACAGTAATAGCTTCGGCAGTCATCTAGAATCTTCATGCAAGCCTCTAGGATTCCCTCAGCCTTACCACTTCCTGAAAACCAGTATCATGTGGATGACGTTGCCAAGTTCTGCTGCCAGTCAGGATGCACCCTAGTCACTTAGACCTCAACTGTGGGATTCTGTGTGCCTTTGAGATGTACCCTGTGAAACACTTCTTTAAATAGTCGTTTAGAGCAGGGACTCCCTGAGGTTGAGTTCTCAGTTCAGTGTCTCAAATAAATTTATATTGGTGTAAACTAGAGCATTTGATAGGTAGGATCTTGTCCTTGGATGCCTCTGAATATGCTCCCATTATATAGTGAAAGATTTCTCCATAATTGTACTAATCTCCTTAATACTGAAGCTGCTTTCTCAGAACCCCATTGTCTATAACTTTAGACTTACAGTCTTTTCCTTTGCTAAATGACATATTCTTTTTTTAAAAGATTTATTTATTTATTTATTATATAAGTACATTGTAGCTGTCTTCAGACACACCAGAAGAGGGTATCTGATCTCATTACAGATGGTTGTGAGCCACCATGTTGTTACTGGGATTTGAACTCAGGACCTTTGGAAGAGCAGTCAGTGCTCTTAACCACTGAGCCATCTCTCCAGCCCCCATGACATATTCTTAATATCTTCTTTCTCCTCCTCCTCCTTTCCCCACCCCTCTCTCTCTCTTTCTCTCCTCTCACACACACACACACACACACACACGCATGCACACACACACACACACACACACACACACACACACACACACACACCGTGGCTCTGATTAAGAGCAGTAAGTACCAACTGTACCACAGCTTGGATGGTACGCTCTCGAAATCGCTCTGCTAGGCAACTTATTAAAAATATTTTTAAAACATATTCCAATAAACTGGAAAACTTACAATAAGTGTAATGATTCTAGACATTTCTTTTAATTAGAAAACAACCATTTCTCTTTGTGACTGAGACTATCGTACAAGCTTCTGATCCTTCCATCTCAGCACTTCTCATCCCTAGAAATCACTCACCGTCTTCTGCATGCTCAGTGTCTTTAGTTGACCTCATGGTTGGTCTCCTGACAGCTCTTCTCATGTATGTTTTCTATTTCGCATTGATTGCGTAAGCTGGAGACTCTAAAATCTTTAGGACGTCACACAGCAACATCTTCTGTGCCTCTTTCCTTCTGAAATGGGTCACAGGCTTGGGGGTAAGGAGGTAACAGCAGACAGTGACTCATGCCCGGAAGCCATTTTACAGCCTAGAGTCTAGAAGACATCACTTGATGAGGAGGTTGAGGAGTGTGGGTCCTGCAAATAGTAAGAGGATTGAGACTAGAACCCTTGAAATAGGAATAACTATGGTGTCTAAAACTTAAGCTTCCCAAGGAAGCTTAAGTTGCTTGTTTTTAGAAATAAAAGGCCTATTCTATTTTATACATGCACACACACACACACACACACACATGCACATGTGCACATACATACATGCACATGTGCTCTTGTGCACATACAGACACAAACACACAGACACACAAACACACAGACACAGACACACACACACACAGAGAGAGAGAGAGAGAGAGAGAGAGAGAGAGAGAGAGAGAGAGAGAGAGAGAGAGAAAGAAAGGATTTGCCCTGATCTACTAATTCAGAAGCAGAATTCCTCTTGGAGCATGATCGAGTTCTTTCTGGAACAGCAGTTAACACGTCTAAAGCTCATTCATTTTAGAGGACAGTAGCTGTTTATAAGTTTACTTGTCATTGTATGCCATTGAAGGCCTTCCCCATGATATCCAAGTTTTCTGCTAATCCCTAAGACAGATTTCAACAAACCATCAAGCAGAAGATCCTCTCTGACTTGCCTATCTTCCTGCTGATCTCAAATATTGAAAACAGAAGGTAACCCTCATGAGGTCATCGATGAAAATCTCAGGTTCCTGCAAGATGTTTTGTAATTGTATTCTAATTATCTAGGCCAGATTGAATGATAAACTTTTTTTAAAAATGTATCCTCATTCTAAGGACTCTGTGTGCTTCAGTGAGTTTTCCGTGAGCTCCTCTTAGAAGGCAGCAGTATTTTCATTGGCTCCTTGAATTACCCAGCTCTAATTCTCCTGATCAAATAGACAATCTGTGATGTTGCTCTCACCGCTCTACTGGGTCCTTAAAATCCCAATCAGGACTCATGACTCGTAGACCTAGAAGGATAGTCAGCACTTAATACATGTCAAAGGTCTAAGAATTCTCTGTGAGTCTGTCTCTCACTCTGGGTAATGGTTTGCCAATTACTGAATTAATGTCTGTTGAGAAGAGTTCAGAGACCTGAGTTTTTTGTTAGAAAAACTTCTCCAAGTCTCTTCTTATTTCCTTTAAGTCCAAAAAGAAAATTTTCTCTGTCGATGTTCCTCTTTTTGGGTGGCCCTATGAGGAAGCATGCTTATGAAAGAATAAAGATTTTTAAACTATCCCCCACTATCCCTGCTGTGAGGGTCAGTGCACCTCACAAAAGAATAACAACACATGTTATGGGGAAATAGTCCAGCCATAGACCACCTGGCCTCGATAAGGCCTAGCTCAGCATAGACCACCCGGCCTCGATAAGGCCTGACTTACCAGTCCTGAGGAAAAAGAGTTGGGGTCAGCTCGCCCCAGAGGCAGGGTGGCCTGGAGTTGGACTGAGCCCAAGCTAGATCATGTGCGCCAATGTAAACAAATAGTAAAATTGCTTTGCTTTGTGTAATTGTTGCCAACTACCTATGTAATTTTCCCTATAAATGCCTTCCCCTAATTGGGCTTGGGGTCGACTCCTCTGTCGCCTGTGTGAGATATGTGTCGTCCCCAGAGCTCTGGTTTCTCAAATACACCTCTTGTTCATTACATCAAGACCAGTTTCTCATGAGTTCTTGGGGGTTGCATCACCTCGAGATTTGAGTGGGGGGTCTTCCCCACCCCGCTGGTCTTTCATTTGGGGGCTTGTCCGGGATCTCTCGACCACCCACAACTCCGAAGACCTTCTTGGAGGTAAGGGGGGATCCCCAATTGTGTCTGAGTGTGCAGCCGCTGTCTGTCTGTCTCTGTTCTGGTTCTGGTTAGGATCTGAAAAGCGCTTTGGTTTCACAGCCGCTTTCCGGAGCTGTAAAGCTCAGAAGCTGTGGTAGACAGACGTGTCTGGAGGACCACAAGCTGCACCCTGGGGGATGCTTCAGGGCAACAGGAGAGCCAGGGACGCCTAGTGGTCTCCTATCGGGTAGAAGAGGATAGTGTGTTCCTCTTGGAAGAGAAACTTCAAAGACCTCTTCCGTCTGAAACTGCTTTTGGCTGGTGCCTGTGGAGTAGGCACGGCAGTTGTTGTCTCGATATTGTGGTCTCTTTGTGTTGTCTGTTGTCTGTTTAGTGTTTTCTGTGATGATGGGACAGATGGTAACGACTCCCTTAAGCCTGACGTTAGATCATTGGACTGAAGTTAGGGACAGAGCACATAATATGTCAGTTGAAGTTAAGAAGGGAAAGTGGCAGACTTTCTGCACCTCGGAGTGGCCGACTTTCGGTGTCGGCTGGCCCCCCCACCCAGGGCTCTTTTGACCTGACTATGATTCTTGAAGTTAAAGCTATTTTTTTTTTTTCAGGAAAAGCCAGGAGCGCACCCGGACCAGCAACCTTACATCTCAGTCTGGCAAAACCTGGTTCAAAATCCTCAGCACCCTCTGCTCCTCCTAAGATCTATCCTGAGATTGAGGAGCCTCCTGAATGGCCAGCTCCTCCCTTGTATCCCCATTTCCTCCCCTAGCAGCCTTATGACCTCTGCTCCACAGGAAGAAGAAGCAGGGAGCTACAGGAACCCAAAGCCACAGGACTCGGAGTCCCACAGAGCCTGACTCCACAGTAGCCATGCCTTTGCGCACTTATGGTGTCCAACCTCCTGAATTCTGCCCCTCTGGAGGCAGAAGCTTCTGGTCCGGCCCAGGGGACGTGAAGTCGGCGAGCACTCACCCCTGACTCCTCTACTGGCCCCATTCTTGTTTTTCCCTTGCGGGCTTATAGACCTTCCCCGGGTCCGGGCAAGGGGATGCAGCCCCTTCAGTATTGGCCTTTCTCCTCCTCTGATCTTTATAACTGGAAACTTAATCATGGAACTATTTGTTTTGTTCGTCAAAGAGTTTTGCTTGGTCCTCTTGGTGCTTAACTTAAAAATAATTTGCTTGAAAAAAATTGTTTTCTGCCAGGGAGTTTTATCTTTCTCTCTTGAGCCTCCTCCCCAAGGAGAGATGCCCCTTCCCTTTGCTCCCCTTGTCCAGTCTAACTGCTGTTAACAGTTGTATATGAAGGACTCCAGGTCAGCGAGTGACCCTGTCTGAAACAGGCATTAACAAGAACCTAAAAGCTTTACCTTAGATCCTGAAGAAAAATTCTCCCTGTTGCTTAGACATTCACAGTTTCTAAGGAAGGGACAACAAAGAGTTGGGAAGTGTGGGCCTGAGGGTGGCAAGCTACAGGCTGTGAGTGGGCAAGGTGCAGCTCAGGCCAAGTCAGTGTAAGAGGAGTTTCAAGGTGATGAGGCCGGCCGGGTTGACGCAAAAAGATAGTGTGGAGTTAGTGGTTGTTTTATGAGACTTTGGGCCCTGAAAAAAAATTCCAGTTGCTGCCTTCAGTGGCCAGACCTTCAACACTTGCTCACAGAAGGAGAGCGTTCATTAAGAGAAGTTATTTTTTAATTAATTAATTAATTAATTTATTTATTTATTTATTATGTATACGCCATACAGCTTTCTGCCTGCATGTATGCAACTCCAGGCCAGAAGAGGGCACCAGACCTGATTATAGATGGTTGTGAGCCACCATGTGTTTGCTGGGAATTGAACTCAGGACCTCTGGAAGAGCAGTTGGTGCTCTTAACCTCTGAGCCATCTCTCCAACCCCAAGAGAAGTTCTTTAAGGGAGCCTGCCTTATCTGCTGGCCCTATTCCAAGAGAGGAGTTGATCTCCAACATTAAGTCACCCTCCCTGTTAAGTCGTCATTGACATAGAGAGTGCCTTTGATCCTATCCTCTCAGCAGCCAGTTCCTGCCCCTGTGGTCAAAATGCCCCAGGTTGGGGGGCAGGGAGGCCCTAAAATAGTTTCAAAAAGAGTCTACAACATACTGTGAAAAACTTTGTTTTGCCAGTCAAAATTTAGAATTCAGGCTTTGGCTGTGGCCAAGGTCAGGATCAATGTTTTCTTTTCCATGGCCCTCTAACCCAGTGAGACAGTTTGGTAAAGGGCTGCTACTGAGGTCCTGAAAGTCCCAGGTGAACCGGTTACAATTCTTATGTCAGCCACTTGACATCTAGATGCTTGTTAGTAACTGTTACAGGTCTTCTTTACCACCGAGGAAAGACAGAATCCTACTAGAGGCCAGAAAGAATGTTCCAGACATGGATGGAAGATCCTCACTCCTGACTGTTGACTTCAATACCCCTGAAGGTAGGGAGTGCTCCAGGTCTACCGCCAGGCTCCAAGGGTGGGTCTCCGAGGGGCTGGAAAATGCCCCACCAATCTGGCTAAGGTAAGAAAAAGATATAAAGAGAAAGTTACAGAAACTTGAGGGGTTAAGCTAAGTTGCTGAGAGTTCTTATAAGTTGCAGAGAAAGTAAGGTAGAAGTGTGCACAAAAGTGGACAGCATCTAGTAGCTGTAGAGGAAGGTGCAGAAGATATGAGAGAGATTGAGGAAGAGAAAGAGGAAAGAAGGTAAAAAGAACAAGAAGCTAGGGGGAAAAAAGAGACAAAAAGAAGAGGAAGCTAGAGAGCTAAAGAGAGATAAAAGACAAGAGAGGAACATATACTGGCCACAGTAGTTAGGGAACCTAGGAAGACAGTACTTGGCAACAGAAGAGAATTCCTGGCTAAAGATCAGTGTGCCTAATACAAAGAAAAAGGACACTGGGTCAGGGACTTCCCCAGGAAGAACAAGAGGGGCCTCTCCAGTGGCCCTGAAAGCAAGCCTCTCGGTCCTAGAGTGCTGGCTATGCGCAAAGATAGAAGGGAAGCCCGCCCAATTGTTTTGTGAATACTGGGGGGAAGGGGGGCAACACTCAGGGCTCCTACACACAAATGGGCTAGTGTCCAGCAAAAGACCTTGAGTACAGGGGACTACCAGCAACAAATGATACTCATGGACTACCAGAAGAACGGGGGACCTTGGCGTGGGCCGGGTATCCTACTTGTTCCTTGTGATCCCAGACTGCCCCTACGAGTCTAAACCCTACAACCCTGCTCCCGGACCCCGACCTAGACTCCCTCTTCATGACTGTCAGCAGGTGCTCACTAAAGCACAGGGGTGGCATAAAGATCTGACTGACCGGGTAGATGCCATCTGGTTCATGGATGGGAGCAGCTTCTTAGAGAAGGAAAAAGATGGGCTGGGGCAGCAGTGGTAGATGAAAACAGGGTCATATGGGCTCAGGCCCTACCAGAAGGCACCTGTGCTCAGAGGGTAGAGCTCGCTCCCCTCACCAAAGCCCTTGAGCTGAAAAAGAGACTTAACATCTCTGTGGACAGCAGGTATGCCTTTGCTATAGCCCATCAGCAGAGGGGCCTGCTGACATCTGAGGGCAAGAAGAAAAGAGATTCTGGTTCTGTTAAGGGCCCACCATGACCCAGCCAGGCCGAGGAAGAGACTCTGGTACACCTCAACGGGAAAGAAGATCCTGTGGCAGGGGCCAGGATAAAACAAAAGCATCAATGGACTCACTTAGGGGTAAGCAAACTCATCCAGACGTTTTCAAAAACTAAATACTATGTCACAGGTCTCAAGTATCTCATGGAACAGATAGTGCACTGATGTATACCATGCCAAAAGGTAACTGTTTTCAGGAAAGTTGACTGTGGTAGGAGACTCCGTGGGGAACGGCCTGGATCCTACTGAGAAGTGGACTTCACAGAGATAAAACCAGGAAAATATGGTTACAAATGTCTCCTAGTGTTTATAGATATCTTTTCAGGAATAGGTAGAAGCTTTCCCCACCACGCAAGAGACAGCCTTGGTAGTCATCAAGAAGTTACTGGAAGAAATCTTCCCCCTGTTTGGAGTGCCCAAGGTAATTGGGTCAGACAATGGCCCTGCCTTCGTTGTCAAGGTAAGCCAGGGTGTAGCCAGATATTTAGAGGTCAATTAAACATTAAAGTACATCTACCGACCTAAAAGTTCAGGACAGGTAGAGAGAATAAATAAAATTTTAAAAGAGACCCTGACCAAATTGACCATGGAGACTGGCACAGACTGGGTGGCACTTCTTCCCTCTTGCTCTCTTCAGAGCAAGAAATGCCCCTTCCAGATTCAGCCTTACTTATGCCCCCGAAGAGACTATAGAGTTCAGGACAGGTAAAAAAAAGGTCTCTAAAAGAGACCTTGACAAAATTGGCCTTAGAGACTGGCGGGGGAGACTGGACTGTCCTTCCTTTTGCTTTGTTCTGCGTATGGAACACTCCTGACCCTTTTGGCCTAACACCTTATGAGATTATGTATGGGAGCTCCCCCTCCACCTCACTGAATTGGGCGGGGCCCCCTACCCTGAGGTCTTTCCTAAAACCCTGTTTGCTCATTTAAAGGCTTTAGAAACAGTCCCAAGTGGAATTTGGAGCCAAGTGAAGGACGCCTACAAGGCGGGAAGTCCAGGGTGCCTCACCAGTTCCCAGCGGGAGACGCAGTCCTGGTCCAGTGACACTAGGCTGAGAATTTAGAACCTCCCTGGAAAGGACCCGATCTAGTACTGTTAATCACTCCCATTGTTGTTAAGGTAGATGGGATTGCTGCATGGATCCACGCCTCCCATTTGAAGACAGCACCAGATGTTCTCAGAAATGAATGGAAGTTAGAAAAGACTGTTAATCCTCTTAAGCCTTGTCTCTGTTGTAAGTGATTATAATCCCCATATCCCCCAGAAACTGATTTGGCAAGTTTCCTCCCAGGCAGGGGAGGTAATATGGTCCATCTCCAAGGTGGCCCCACCATACACATGGTGGCCCACTCTCACCCCTGACTTTTGTAAGTGGGTAGCTGGGCTGGACCCCTGGGACATTCCTGACACAGATCCTCAGAATATGACCCTAGAAGTCCCAAAGAGAGTTTCACCTGGGGGCAAGTTCAGGTGCGGAAGTCCAGAAGCAAGGTGCCACTTGGGAAGACTGGGGTTTTACGTTTGCCCCCGAGATGGCCGAGACCGGGCTACCATCCGGCGTTGTGGGGGCTTAGAAAGTTTATACTGTTCTGCTTGGGGATGTGAGACTACTGGAGAAGCCTACTGGAAACCCAGTTCTTCTCAGGATTGGATTGTGGGACATAAAAATTATACTTTCCCAACGAGGTGTAGCCAGAGAGGTGCAGGGGCCTGTGACTCCAGCCCCTCATGCTTGCCTCTGAACATTACTTTTACCACCCAAGGACAGACTGAAGATATTTCAAAATGGCTGAGGGGAAGGGCATGGGGCCTTCGATGGATTTTTCCAGATAGGCTGTTGAAACAAGGTTTAAGTGCCACGTTTACAATACAACTAAAAATAGAGAGCCTTCCTGCTCAATCCGTGGGCCCCAACCAAATGTTACCTGAACAAAGGCTCCCTCCCCCAGATTCCCCAGAGCCACACCCACGAGGTCCTCTCTAACCTTCCCTCCACGCTTCCTGAGCACTGAACAAAGATCACTGAATTTGATACAAGGGACATTCACCGTGTTAAATGGGTCCAACCCTAATATGACAGAATCCTGCTGGCTTTGCCTCTCCTCGGGAACCCCATATTATAAAGGTGTTTGGTATCTGGGACCTTTAATAACACCACAAGCTATGACGTCTGTGCCTGGAACAGTAAGAACAGGTTAACCCTTACAGAGGTCTCCGGGAAAGGGACCTGCCTAGGAAGCCCACCAGCTGCATACAGGCATCTCTGTAATGAGATTCTCAGGAGCCCTCAAACCTCTACTAATAGATTCTTAGTGCCCACGCTTGATAAATGGTAGGCGTGTGGGTCGGGACTAATCCCTTGTATTTCTACTTCTGTCT
>NC_046167.1:8501059-8509315 GCF_011064425.1 Rattus rattus | reverse complement strand
TATGTGGTGTCCAAGTCTATCTACCCACTTCCTTGTTTTCTTTTTGTCTTGACCATAGGTTCCCAGGTTCTCCTGTCTTCCACCCCTGGTTACTATCCCCCTCATAAGCCAGAATATTCTCCGAATACATAGGGGAATGAGATTCTAGTGAGGGCAGACCTATACCAGACACTGTATTCTCAGTACAAGCCACAGCATCAGTGTCAACGGTAACCATTTTGAATCCCAACATACTGTGTAGTTAAACCCAAAGTCTCTACGAGAGGAATTGCGACAAGTTCTCCGTTATTTAAAGATGAGGAAACATTACAATCTGCTGAGCTTCCAACCGAACAGAGAATCAGATCGTATACAAAGCTTGGATTTGTTCTTTCTACTTTTCCGTCCTCTGACTGGGTGTTTCATGATATATGTCTGTGTAGTTGTATGTGTCTTTGGTTTGGGTACTGAAATACCAATGGCAGGGTTATTCCCTTTCTTGATCAAGCATAGCTCCTTTGTTCATATAAATATATTACAAAACGGTTATGGGGTAATGAATGTCTATTTTTGGTTTTTATTGAGCTTATTACCAACATGCATCAGATGGGAGGAAACTATATATTAATAAAGTACAACCGAATACATATGTGGAACTAGAAGAACACATATACTTGTGTACATATATAGAACTTCATCCATAATGTAGAACTCTCTAAGTTCTAAAATTAATGAGTTGTGAGAGACTTAACAAGATGTGTGAGTTTTTGTGTGGATCAGTTATTCCTGTTCATCTGGTTTTGCTGAACACCAATATTGATACGTTTTTAACTCTGATAGAAAAAAAAATGGGTGATATGACTTATTCTGCTTAAATTACGTTTAAATAGAAGACTTTATTAAAGTGCGTTTCTGTTGCTGGCAGAGCATTAAGATGTGTCTCGCTCTCTGTAGTGATCTCATTTTGAAACCGAGTATGCAAAATGACTTCTTTAAAACACCGAATACAAAATGGCAGCTTCGATCAGCCAGCTATTGGGAGCTGTGCATGGCATGTAACTCACCAATGCATGCTGAGGCTCTGCAAAAGCCTTCGTGTGTCTGTGCACTAGTTGAACGGGTTTTCTAATAGTCAAATAAAAAGCCTTCTGAGATCAAATATATTGAACATGGCTATTTATTCCAGTGACTTTAGAATTGAAAACATATCTAATATTATAGTAACTATCTTATAAAACTTACAAGTTGGCCGCCAGGCATTTGAGCTGATTTTCTCTTGGTAGATTTCTAAGCATTTGCATTAGGAATTTGTTTTCTTATTTTTACACGCACTCTCACACTTTAGGAAATATCAATATAATATATGAAGTTTTAAGTTGAAGCTAGAATACAAAGGTATTATTATCCTAATACCACTGGTGTCTAAACTTTAAGAATTTGCTGTCTTAAGGTACTATGTAACTATTTAATAATTACAGTGCATTGGGATAGGTTTAATAAAAACTTAAAAATGTGTAGTTTCATAGTAAAAGGATGATAATCAGATTTAAATAGATGGAATCACTATTCAATTGACACCATGCAAATAAAAATAGAAGCTGTCTTCAGATTAATGTGTATTTTGTTTAGATAAATTACAGTGTTACTTTAGTTTTTCAGATCTCAAAAAATTTAAAGTGTGGAATTATTTTAAGTGTCCAAAGAAGAAAGGGACGGAAAGAGGATAATTCAACCAGATATTAAAGTTTGCTCTGAGGTTGTGGTAATTAAAGTGTGATATTAATTCAAACACAGTCCACAGTTCTTGTTAAATACTAGTCTAGTGATGCTGGCTTGTCCTTCATCTATTTCCCTCACCACTCCTACTAGCGTTTTCTTTTCCTACTCATATGTAGTCCATTTATTATGAGAAATATAATTAATGATCATTTTGAAGTTCATTTTGTGGCTAGATTTGTAGCTCAGTGCTTAGAAACTTTTTGCATATTAATGTTTGATTAATATCACAATCAAAAAAGAGACAATGGATATCATCATATATTTTAAAAATATCATGTTTAAAATGATGTTACATTCATGATTGTATTTAATGACTGAGCTCATAAATTCCTTTTTTAAGAAATTGGATATTTTATTTACATCTTGAGTGCTATCCCCTTTCTCGGTTTCCCCTCTGCAACCTCCCTATCCCATCCCCCCTTACCCTGCTTCTATGAGGGTGCTGCCCCACATACTCACCCCTTCCTCACCACATTAGCATTCCTTTATACTGGGGCATCAAGCCCTCACAGGAACAAGGGCCTCCCATCCCATTGATGCCAGGTAAGACTCCTACAGATCCTCCAGTCCTTCCCTTAACACTTCCATTGAGGTCCCCATGCTCAGTCCAATGGTTGGCTGTAAGCAACCATATCTGTATTGAGGTGCTCTGGGAGAGCATCTGTATCAGGCACCTATCAGTAAGCTCTTCCTGGCATCAGCAATTGTGTCTGGGTTTGGTGTCTGTATATGGGATGGTCCCCAAGTGGGGCAGTCCCTGGATGGCCTTTCCTTCAGTCTCTGCTCCACTCTTGGTCCCTGTATTTCTTTTAGACAGGAGCAATTCTGGGTGAAAATTTTGGAGATGGGTGGGTGGCCCCATCCTTCAATGGGGAACCTTGCTTAACCTCTGGATATGGTCTAAATAAATTCTTCCTCCCGTTTGTGGGGTATGCCAGCTAATGTCATCCTAGTGGGGTCCTGGGAAGTTCTTGCTTTCTTGGCATTTGGGACTTTCTAGTTGCTACCCCCAGTTTCCCAACTCTATTGCTACACACCTCTGTTCAATTTTCTGACCCTCTGCACATCTCCTCTATGCCCTGCCATACTTGATTGTGCCTCTCTTTCCCTCCCCCTCCTCTTTTCCTCCAAGTACCTCCCACTCTCTAATTTCCTGGATTATTTTGTCCCCCTTCTCAGTAGGACTGAAGCATCCACTCTTTGGTCTTCCTTTCTTTTGGTCTTCAATTCATGCAGTCCGTGAGTTTGCCTAATATCCACTTATCAGTGAGTACATACCATGTGTGTTCTTTTTTGACAGAGTTATCTCACTCAGGATGAAATTTTCTAGATCCATCCATTTGCCTGCAAATTTCATGAAGTCATTATTTTTAATAGCTGAGTAGTATTCCGTTGTGTAAATGTACAGAGGAATACTGTACAATATTTGGATCCATTCTTCTACTGAGGAATATTTGGGTTGTTTCCAGCTTCTGACTATTATAAATATAGTTGCTCTGAACAGAGTGGAGCATGTTTCCTTGTTATATGTTGGAGCACATTTTGAGTATATGCCCAAGAGTGGTATAGCTTTCTCCTCAGGTAGGACTATGTCCAATTTTCTGAGAAACCACCATATTGATTTCCAGAGTGGTTGTACCATCTTGCAATCCTACCAACAATGGAGGAGTGTTCCTCTTTCTCCACATCCTCACCAGCATCTGCTGTCACCTGAGTTTTTGATCTTAGCCATTCTGACTGGTGTAAAGTGGATTCTCAGAGTTGTTTTAATTTATAATTCCCTGATGATTAAGGATGTTGAACATTTCTTTAGGTGCTTCTCAGCCATTTGAGTTTCCTCAGTTGAGAATTCTCTAGTTAGTTCTATTCCTCATTTTTAAATAGGGTTATTGGATGCTCTGGAGTGTACCTTCTTGAGTTCTTTGTATATATTGAATATTAGACCTCTCTCAGATGTAGAATTGGTAAAGATCTTTACCCAATCTATTGGTTGCCATTTTGTCATTTTGAGAGTGTCCTTTGCCTTATAGAAGCTTTGCAATTTTATGAGGTCCTATTTGTCCATTCTTGAACATTGTTGTTTTGTTCAGGAAATTTTCCCCAGTGCCCATATGTTCAAGGCTCTTCCCCACTTTTTCTTGTATTAGTGGAGTGTATCTGGTTTTATGTGGAGGTCCTTGATCTACTTGGACTTAAGCTTTGTACAGGGCGATAAGAATGGCTCAATTTTCATTCTTCTACATGCTGACCGCCAGTGAACCAGCACCAGTTGAAAATGGTATCTTCTTTCCAGTGGAAGGTTTTAGCTTCTATGTCAAGGATAAACTGACCATAGGAGTGTGGGTTCATTTTTGGGTCCTTGATTCTATTCCATTGATCTACCTGCCTGTCTCTCTATCAATACCATACAGTTTTTATTACTATTGCTCTGTAATTCAGCTTGAGGTGAAGGATGGTAATTCCCCCAGAGGTTCTTTTATTGTTGAGAATAATTTCTGCTATCCTGAGTTTTTTGTTATTCCAAATGAATTTGAAAATTCTTCTTTCTAACTTTATTGAGTTGGAATTTTGACAGGGATTGCATTGAATCTGTAGATTGCTTTTGGCAAGATGGTCATTCTTACTGCATCAAACCTGCCAATCCATGAGCATGAAAGATCTTTCCATCTTCTGAGATCTTTGATTTCTTTCTTCAGAGACTTGAAGGTCTTGTCATACAGATCTTTCACTTGCTTAGTTAGGGTCATACCAAGGTATTTTATATTATTTGTGATTATTTTGAAGGGTGTCATTTGCCTAATTTCTTTCTCAGTCACTTGATCCTTATGCCCAGCTACTTTGCTGAAGTTGTTTATCAGGATTCAGAGTTCTACGGTGGAATTCTTGGACTCACGTAAGTATACTATCATAGTCTGGCTAAGAGTGTTCTATCTTGTTGATTTTCTTAAAGAACCATCTCCTGGCTTGTTTTTTTTTTTAATTCTTTGTATAGTTATTTTTGTTTCTACTTGGTTGATTTCAGCTCTGAGTTTGATTATTTTCTGCCATCTACTCCTCTTGGGTGTATTTGCTTCTTTTTGTTCTAGAGCTTTCAGGTGTGTTGTCAAGCTGTTAGTGTATGCTCTCTCCAGTTTCTTTTTAGAGGCACTCAGAGCTATGAGTTTTCCTCTTAGCACTGCTTTCATTGTGTCCCATGAGTTTGGGTATGTTGTGCCTTCATTTTCATTAAATTCTAAAAAGTCTTAAATTTCTTTATTTCTTCCTTGAGCAAGTTATCATTGAGTAGAGAGTTTTTAAGCTTCCATGTGTATGTGGGCTTTCTGTCATTTTTGTTGTTAATGAAGACCAGCCTTAGTCCGCGGTGATCTGATAGGATACATGGGATTATTTCAATCTTTGTGTATCTGTTGAGGCCCGTTTTGTGACCAATTACACGGTCAGTTTTGCAGACAGTACCATGAGGTGCTGAGAACAAGGTATATTCTTTATTTTAGGATGAAATATTCTATAGATAAATCCATTTGGTTCATAACTTTTGTTAATTTCACTGTGTCTCTGCTTAGTTTCTGTTTCCATGATCTGTCCATTGATGGGAGGAGGATGTTGAAGTCTCCCATGGTTTGAGGTGCAATGTGTGCTTTTAGCTTTAGTAAAGTTTCTTTTATGAATGTGGGTGCCCTTGCATTTGAAGCATAGACATTCAGAATTGGGAGTTCATCTTAGAGATTTTTCCTTTGATGAGTATGAAGTCTTTTTCCTTACCTTTTTTTTTGATAACTTTTGGTTGAAAGTTGATTTTATTGGATATTAGAATGGCTACTCCAGCTTGCTTTTTCAGACCATTTGCTTACAAAAAAATTTGCCAGCCTTTTGCTCTGAGGTAGTGTCTGTCTTTGTTACTGAGGGGCATTTTCTGTATGCAGCAAAATGGTAGGTCCTGTTTACACATCCAGTCTGTTAGTCTATGTCTTTTTATTGGGGAATTGAGTCCACTGACATTAAGAGATATTAAGGAGTAGTGATTGTTGCTTCCTGTTATTTTTGTTGTTAGAGGTGGAATTGTGTTTGCATGGTTATCTTCTTTTGGGGTAGTTGAACGAAGATTATTTTCTTGCCTTTTCTCAAGTTTAGTGTCCTTCCTTGTGTTGGAGCTTTCCATCTATATCCTTTGTAGGACTGGATTTGTGTGAAAATATTGTGTAAACTTGTTTTTGTCATGGAGTTTCTTGGTTTCTCCATCTATGGTAATTGAGAGTTTTGCCTCATACAATAGCCTGGGCTGGCATTTGTGTTCTCTTAGAGTCTGTATGACATCTTCCCAGGATCTTCTGGCTTTCATAGTCTCTGGTGAAAAATCTGGTGTAATTCTGATAGGTCTGCCTTTATATGTCACTTGATCTTTTCCCCTTAACGCTTTTAATATTTTTTTTGTTTTGTGTATTTGTTGTTTTGACTATCATGTGATGGGAGGAGTTTCTTTTCTGGTCCAATCTATTTGGGTTTCTGTATTTTTCTTGTAAGTTTATGGACATCTCTTTCTTTAGGTTAGAAAAGTTTTTTTCCTATAATTTTGTTGAAGATATGTACTGGCCCTTTAAATTGGGAATGTTTGCTCTCTTCTATGGCTATTATCCTTAGATTTGGTAATCTCATTGTGTCCTGGATTTCCTGGATGTTTTGGGTTAGGAGATTTCTGCATTTTGCTTTTCTTTGACTGTTGTGTCAATGTTTTCAAAGGTATCTTCTGGACCTGAGATTCTCTCTTCTGTCTCTTGTATTCTGTAGGTGATGCTTGCATCTGTGACTCCTGATCTCTTTTCCACTTTTCTATCTCCAGGGTTGTCTCCCTTTGTGATTTCTTTACTGTTTCTATTTCCATTTTTATATCCTGGATGGTTTTGTTCATTTTCCTCACCTGTTTGATTGTGTTTTCCTGTACTTCATTAAGGGATTTTTGTGTTTCCTCTTTAAGGACTTCTACCTGTTTACCCATGTTGTCCTGTTATTTATGTCCTTCTTAAAGCCCTCTATCATCATCATGGGATGTGATTTTAAATCAGATTCTTGCTTTTCTGATGTGTCTGTGTATCGCGGGTTTGTGTGGTGGGAGAACTGGGTTCTAATGCTTCCAAGTTGCCTTGGTTTCTGTTCTTTATGTTCTTGCTCTTGCCTCTCACCATCTGATCATCTCTGGTGTGAGCTGGCCTTGCTGTCTCTGACAGTGTCTTGTCCCTCCTATAAGCCTGTGTGTGATCACTCCTGGGAGACCAGCTCTCTCTGGGCAGAATTTGGGTATGGAGAGGTGTGGCACAGGGTTATCTCTGGGTGCAGATGGAAACCGGAGGATCTCCTGCTTGCTTTTTTATTTCCCCTCATTTCCCAGCCCACTCTATTCTTCCCCACCACTGAGATATGTTATCATGCACATTCTACCTTCTGTCATCCTTTTTTCTTAATGGTGCACATAAAATATTCTCTGCTTCTAATTCATAGCACAAATCTAGATTTTAAGAATGTCTTTTTCTTCTTAGTTCAGTATAGTGTTCAAGTGCTCTGATAGTGCTGAAGTTTTCCCTTTAATTTCACAAACTCTGTCTCCCGTTTTCTAAACTTCAGTGGAAGAATGTGAAGGTCACAGTGAATCTGTTCAAGTTATGTCTTACTGCTGGCTCCGCCCACAACACTAGAAACTTGGTGACTTATTTCAGAGACAGATTTCAGAGGCCAAAGAAAAGCCAGGGAGCAGACTCAGAGCCATGGGAATGCTGTGAGAGGATAGGATCTGCAGGGTTTGCTCTGTTGATTAGTAGAAATCTGCTTTTCTTGGCCAGCCAGGTGTGAAATGTGGCTGGCTGGGTACTGATGTATCCCTGAGAGAATTTATCTTCCCATAATCTAATTTTAGTTTTCTAAGACAAACATAACTAGTGCATTGATACCAGGACATATCAGCTAACAATTATTGCATTTTCTGTTTGTAAAGAATTTTGTTTTTATTTATTTTAAGTGTGTGTGTGTGTGGGGGGCACAAGCCCACAGAGGTCAGAGGAATCACATTGCCCTGGAGTTACTGGCAGTTGTGTGTGACCTAGAATAGGAGCTAAGATTTAAACTGAGGTCCTCTGCAACAGAACTCTCTCTAGCCCCTATTATTATTAAAGCTTTCATTTAACTTTTATTACTAATTTAAATTTTTATTAAAATCTATTATTATTGTTCTTCATGTTTGGGAACAGTGTTCATAGGTGTGTGCATGTGAGCATGTGTGCAAATATATATATATATATATATATATATATATATATATATATATATATATATATAATGTGTGTGTGTGTTGTGTGTGTGTGTGTGTGTGTGTGTGTGTGTGTGTGTGTGTGTGTGTGCACGCCACAGCTTACATGGAGGTCAGAAGATAACTTTTGGGAGTCAATTTTCCCCTCATTGTGGGTTCTAGGAATAGAACTCAGATTTTCAGGCTTCCACTGCAGGGTCTTT